>NC_135769.1:21239436-21339436 GCF_052425735.1 Oculina patagonica
AAAATAGAACATCGCTGCCTTTGTTAGCAAGATACTGGCGTTTGACGAAGAAAAAGTGGGGATTTGGACATCACATTGTAACTGACACTGGAAGGAAACCGTACTAAAACTACTGAAAACTTGGGCAACCAGCCATAGGGCTTTCCACAAGTTGCTCGAGATTTCCAAAAAAGTTGCCCGTAATTTCTCAAAAAGTTGCTCAAAAGTTGCTCCAAAAATCCAAAAAGTTGCTTCTGATAATAAAAGTTGCTCGAAAGTTGCTCCAAAAAATCCAGAACGCTGCTTCTAATCAAGAGAATTTCTCTAAATATATGCTAATTTCCCTTTGAGAGTTAGATTTCTAAGCAGTTTTATGAAGTTTTACAACAAAAGAAGTATCTAAATAACATATTAAGGGGAAAATTTGTTAAATAACAAGGATTTCTTTAACTGAGAAATATAGTGAAGATATTAATGACGTCATTTTTGCTGTAGAGTTTTGCAGCCGAAAGTTGAAATGTCTTCAGATGGTCCTCGGAAGTCTTCGGCAAACTTCGTAAATCTTTGGAAACGTTCGTATTGCTTTTGAACAACCCTCGGATAATGTTCGGAGATCTTCGGTCTGGAAATTGCTCAAAATTCAACAAGTTGCTCGAGAGGAAAAAAGTTGCTCGAAGGGGAAAAAGTTGCTCGAATCATGAAAAGTTGCCAAAAAGTTGCCGAGCAACTTGTGGAAAGCCCTAACCAGCCAGCAAAAAATATTTCCTTTTTTCTGTTGAATGCTGACACAACGATGAATTCATCAGCTAATTCAAGCGACATCGAGTCGTTAAATCTTGGCACCGTGTTCTTTTTCTCTGGGACATTTTTAGCCGTGATTTGTCCGTTAACAGTCCTCGCTAACGCTCTTCTCCTCGTAGCTATCTACAAAGATCCGCTCGATACGTTCCGCACGCCGACCGATTGCTTTCTTGTTGGTCTAGCGATCACAGATTTGGTCACTGGTTTAGTTCCCGAGCCTATGGTCACAACATGTTACTTCATGCTTTACCACGAACACCCCAACGCTATAACACGCTGCCCAAAGATGTTTGACATTGCGGGTATAGTCGCTGCTATCCCTACAAACGCCTCTTTCTTAATCGTATTGGCGTTCACTTTTGCACAGTACGTCGCAGTTGCGTTCCCACTTAAAAACAAGCGCTGGGTCAGCGCTCGGAAGACACTGCTTTGCGTCGCGCTCATCTGGGCGTACTTGACTCTCTTCGAAATGTCGCCAGCCATGGGTGTCCCACGGGAGGTGCTACAACAAATCGACTTGTTTCTCCATTCGACATTTTCACTGTTATTTACCATCGCAATTTATGTGCTTCTTCAAATGGCCTTCCGTAAGCAGATGGCGGAACGCTCTGCTGCGCTTCACACAACAAATACAGTAACAGCACCAGAGCTCGAAAACCCCGGCAAGCAGAAACGCAAACCACTGATTGAGAGGAAGTTTGTTCGGCTTAATCTTCTCCTAATTACGATATTATTGGTGTGTTCGCAGCCGAGCGCCATCTTGTGGTATATATATTTGTACGCAGGGGAAAACGTAAGGAACAGCCAAACTCTTTTTGTGGTCCGATTTATCGCAGATAATACACTCTCGTTGAAGTTTTTACTTGACCCGTTTCTGTTCGCTTGGCGCCTGCCCAAATACCGTGAAGCTCTGAAGAACGCATTGTGCAGTGAGAAACAATTAAAACGACCGCGAGCAGGGAAGCACAGGCCTCGAAATAATTAAACTTTTTTGTGACCAGGTAGCAAGTATAAATATTTGAGCAAGCAAATGAGTTTTCAAAACTTTTCAAAAAGGTCCTCTTCGATCAGCTAATTTCCATCATTCTTTTTCCTTCAACAAGAAAGGAGGATATTATGAGAATTTATCCGTTTTAAGAGAGAGAGAGAGAAAGCGATGTATATGTAATTAAGTACAAAAGACAACAAAAAATATAGCGCCACATATTTAAGTCTAATTTATCTTAGTAGAAACTCAGCTGTGTTCTATTGGAAATCTGCGAATCTGATTGGTTCTCTCACTGTTTTCTATTTTAACAATAGAGTGTTTCTGTCGAGGAACTATCGGCTGATAGTTGCCCCGCGGAAATTTGATGTTCTTAAAACAAATATTAGCCCGAGAAGCGAAGCTTCGAGGGCAAATATGCTAGTTTTAAGAACATCAAATTTCCAAGGGGCAACTATCAGACCGATAGTTCCGAGACAGAAACACTCTATTGTTTTTATTGTTCACCACTAAATTTTCTTCCGCGCGCACATACAAAAACGAGCATCGTGAATTATTTTTACTTTTCAGGATAAAAAACTCAATTGAAAGCCGAAATTTAACAAACGAAACAAAACCAGACAAGAAACCCACTAAATGCAGTGAATTTGGTTGGGTTTTTTTGTCTGCAGGCAGCTTTTTTACAAAAAACAGTCACGGGCGGGCACTATCGATCCGGGCATTTTTCACGGGAGGGCACTATGGGCTGATAACCTCCGGCGGACGGGCACTATCGCGTCACGTGTTCAATTTAAACCAATCAGAATCGGAGAAAATTTAGTGGTGAACTATAATCGCCGATAGAAAACAGTCGCGTGCGCGCGAAGGTCTTTAAGCGGTAAATTTTCTTGATTATTGTCTTCAAAGTGCACAATATTGTAGGTTTTGGACTGCAATCCTTTAGAGTTTTTTACTAAAACAATTAGACTATTCGCCCTCGTTTTCTATGAGCGATAGTCAACTCGGCTGCGCCTCGTTGACTATTTGCCCATAGAAAACTCGGGCTCGTAGTCTAATTGTTAAATAATAATGCAAAATCAAGCGATGTAAAAAAAAGATAACGACGAAAAAATTAGTAATCCCATTGTAAATATGTAAAATTTTGAAGCTCTAAAATGCTGAATTTTGCAGTATTCTTCATGACATATTTCTTTAGAAAAAAATTAAAATTGTTCAACGGAAACTGGAATGCAACCCCAGAAAATATTAAAAAAATTGCAATATGACACTTTTCAACTTCAAAATAAATTAAAATGCCGTTTGAATCTACACCCCCAATTAACAGATTTCAAATGTATTTTGATTCCATTGTTTGCGTGAGCCTTGGAAGCTTTGATATTCTCTCTTATTCCAACTGCAAGAATTTACAAACATTTTAATAAACATTCTAGTAAAGAACAAACAGCAAAACTATATCAAATGTCTATAAAATAAACTTACATACATTTTGTTTCTAACTCTGTAATTTGAGAATTCACAGACAATTCTGTAAATGGTTTAAATTCTCCCGAAGATACTATGATCTGTAGTTTGACCATGAAAGTCTTAAGTAAGGATCTTTTCTCATTGACATTCAAAAATATAATAAAATTTTGCAATTATATAAAAGAAATAATAAAACGCAAACTTGTTTTCTTGCTATAGAGAAAACCAACTTTAATTTTACTTTATTTTTTCTGAAACATTGCCGGAGAGCGCGAGCTACTGAGCGAGGGAAGTGACCGCCTACACCTTGCCCGCCAGCCATCACCGCCTTTTCCGACCTATTTTTAACATTGTCATTTGAAATCCGTTTTAAATTGCACGCTTTCTTTGCTTCTAAACTAGCTGACCGATAAGCAGCTATAATCTCCCAGTAAGGCTTTTTCTGAGTCACAAACCCAAACATATTTCTCACTTTCCTTTCGCCGTCATATAAAATAAGAGTGAAACGGAATATTTGTAGGTTTTTATGACTAAAATATCTTTCTTTTTTTTTCTTTTTTTTCAACTGCGTTAATAGAGCCTCCTATTTAATTTTTGCAAGTTGTTGTTAAATTCGAACCGCGCAAAAATTAATAACAACCCCGCGAAAACTCTCTAGACGGAAACACTTACCTACTTGAATACAAAAGCAAGTTTTGTGAGCATCATTTAATTTCGTATCTATACCAGAATCAGCAAGAGATTCAACAACGGAAACTGTGTTCTATTCACAAGCGCTATCTTTTCTTTAAGATATTATATTTCTTTTGTCTTTCGACCGAAGGAGCCGCAGGTGCGAAAGATAAATTTAGAGCGTAAAGTTGTTCAAATAAATAATTCATTTGTAACGTTAATAGCGACGTTGCTATGAACACCATTGAACGAAATGTTTAGTTTGTGAGCATAATTTGTCAGATATTTTTCCGTGTTCTTCGCGGAATATTTGTTGTGTTTTAGCGGCGAACTTGTGCGGCTGAGCGAGGTTTCAGTTAGAATGTAAGCTCGCCATAAAACTAAGAAAAAGACGAAATCTTTGAAGAGACAAGAAACTTCACAGGATGACTTTAGCGAATTCAAAGGGCGCCGAGGATTACGTCCGCAAAGTCAATAGACTTTATGACAGCCACTTAGAAAGAGAATTGCATCACTTGGAAGATGAACGGCGATTTTATCTCAAGAACTTTCGAAGTGAGTTAAGAGTGGCTAAAGAAAAGCGCGATAACTTGACAAGCAAAGCGAAAGAGTTTCGACGGCTGCGAGCTCTGAAAATGACACAAGATTTGTCCAAGGGAAGGAAGAAGGACGAATTCTTTATCACGGCGTCTGAGGAGAGTGAAAGCTTGAACCACAGTTTTAAATAATTGAACAATACTGGCTAAAATAACTTAGAGACTTAATAGAAGCTGCCCAAGATGTGGAATCCTGTTTGCATACGGTTAAGATTAACGTGCAACGATGGTGGCAGGAAAATGTTATTGAGACTACGATTGCGTTTTTTTCTGAGATATACCGTCCTTCCTCATGTTAGTAAAACTTGTTCAAGCTCGGTAATGTTGGACGAAAAAGAGAAAATTAGCAGTAAAACTTTATTTCTAAATCTGAAGAAGTGTGTAGAGTATATTTTTGGTAACCGCTTTGACTCGGGCCGCAAATAATGGATAATTAACATCCCATTATTCCTCTTATGCCCCCGATGCTAAAAATAGTATAGCTATTCTCACTGCATAATTAATTAGCTCAGAGCAGAAGTTTTAATTATATGCTCGAATTCCTTCGTTTTGGCGCATGTTTGTTTCACTGTTGATGCTTTGCGGTCTAAGGGTATAAATCCTGTCATTTCGCTTGAAACGTGGTCATTTTAACGGTACTCCGGCACGACGGCAAACTTTCGCGACCCACCCACCTCCCCTGGTGGCGGTTGACAGAATTTCACGTTTTATCCTCGTTGCATGCCTATTGCCTCAGCAGTCGCGAACTCTTCCCATAACTTAATCTTATGCGATGAGGTAATGAGTATGCAGTGAGGATTTTATACTGACAATTATTACTAATGGGGTATGAAAAAGCTAGAAGCCGACTTTGACGGCCTCTTAATTTTTTCTTATTTTGCTTTGATTGTTAGCTCCCTTGCGTTTTTTTGCATTGAAAAATAATGAGGCTGTGAACAGTCTAATAAAAAAGTGATTCATAAGAACAAAGTAAGTTGTTATAATACAGCCAAAATTACAGACTACTAAAACACTTAGTTGATTGTTATCTAGAAGTTGAATATTGAAATTGAAGCTGACCTTTCAAGCGTTAGCCCTTCGTCGGAGCGAAATGCACCGACGAAGGGCTCACGCGCGAAACGTCAGTGCCATATTTGATATTGCCATGGCAACGAATTTTGACGTTACAGCAACTTTTAATTTGTTCACTGCAAATGGCCATACAAATTTGTACCAAAACTTTTTCCTCGACATTATCGGTGAAGCTTCGATAAAATGTCAAAGACAGAATGCCTTAACCGTTAATTTATTTAATTTATTACAATTTAATGGCCCATATAAAATACAATACAATGTAATAAAGAAATGCGTCAAAACGATGGTCAGCAAAAGAGATACAATCCCCATACATGGCAGACCACCTTAGAAAAAAAACTTCCAAAATAAAATCAACAGCAACAAACAAATCAATCACCTTAAGTAATGATTGCACGACTTCCCATATCTCAGTTCGTCCACTTCACTGACAAAAGGAAATATCTCTTCCTGTCTCCACAGAGTCTATAGCTGTTCCTTGTAGCTCTGAAGACAAAACTTATTTGCCACCACACTGTGCATGGTTTCACGGTACCGCAATTGCTGGGTCAACAATGGTTTATCTCTTTACCAGATCCCAGATCTGGGAACGAGATTGAACAATGGTTTCTTGATCATGAACGGTAATGCCCAAGATGTGTGGGATGCGTCGTTTACAATGAAATAAATTCTCAGCAATAAAGAAGCGTTTTAAAATACTATAAAGGTCCACCAGCAAGGTTGAAAGTACTAGCCCCAAAAAGCGCGTTCCCTGTTTTTATCCAATTTTAGCTCTGGTAAATAAAAGAGGCCGGTACCCTTTTAATTTCATTCTGATGTCGTGTATAATTTTAGCTCAAGTTTAACTTTTCTTGGCAGACGAAACGACAAATAAACTGAACCTACTAACCCCAAATCATGCTAATGGCTAAAGAAGGGTTTTGACATTGCATGGCTTCCAAACATTTGGAATTAAACTCAGGGTCGATGGGCTCTAGTCCGTGGCTTCCTCGAAAAGGGCCGCTTTGTTCACAAGGCGTAAACATGCAAAACAGTCAATTTATTTCTCACAGAATGACTAATTAGTCTTCCCCTATCTTATTGTGATCATATTAAACCCATCGTCATCAGGAAGATTCGAGTTTGACCAGTAAAAAATGGGTTGCGTTAACATTTTGTAGACTTAGCCTGGTTACATAGCAGACTTATTGAAAACGCCTGTAATACATTAAACGTAACATCTAAAGGCTTGAAGCTAACAACCTCATCGTGTGGAAAGTACTTGTTATGGAAACAAAACAACAACTACGACAAACAACAACCTGCAAGCAGACCTTCCAAGGTCTCCGAATCACATGACTGTCAGTGGTGAAAGCCAGAAGGGAACTTCTGGCATGAAGCTGGAAGTGCTGAGTGCTAAAAACCAAGACCAGGCTAGCTTGGTTTTTCAGGGAATGTAAGTACCATGTTAAAGAGGGCTCCCAAAACAACATGGCGCAGACTGTAGAAAAAACTGTATAAAGGCAACTAGCTCAATTACAGCCGGAGCACCGATCAAAATCTGCCAGGTAGGGTCGCCACATCGGCATTATGGACAGGAAGTAAGTAAGAAAGCAAGTAACATCCACCCCACCCCAAACCCTTCGCGCAGAGACGTTGACTCGCAAGTACCCTGCCCTATCAACAGACTGGGAACAAATATATCTCATTGACTCTTCCCTTTACTGTTACTAAGGACACAAAATAAGGGAATTCCACTGAATACAATCTGTTGAATAACATTAAAGGAAAATGAGACGTTTAATCCCCTCTGCACCCCTCAGAAAATCAGTGTTCAATAAATTTAATTCGAGAGCTGATTGCGAAAGCACAATAAAAGTAAAAACACAGTGCATACTTATGATTACAACAATCTTGGAAAACCTCAGTCATTGTCTTCAAATACAAGAGTAGAAATGCGGTTTTTTTTATAAAACATAACTATAAAAACTATAGCCTGCGTCGCAGACGTAACCTAACCCCGGTCAGGATTTAGTTTCGTCTGCGGCGCGGGCTATAAAAACTACAGTACTCAGCTTTTAACTGAGTAAGGTATCTGAAACAATCTTCTTCGAATCTATATCCATAATGACTGGTGAACAACTTTATAATATATACAAACATCAATGTTGTCTGTTTCTAATTTCTTCTTTACCACCATCGTTCTCATGATGGCTAATAGAGTAATTCAAGATCGGGTTTCTCATGTTTCAAATCTGCAAGACATTTCTTACCGGTACTATTGATCTGATCACCAAACAGATAAAGTTTGGTTACTTTACAAGTTGGTGATTGTAACACTTGACACAGGCTGACAACACCAGCATCAGTGATCCGACTGTTCGTCACACTTAGTAAGGTTACCTGACAGGTTGATAATTGTAACGCTTGACACAGGCTGACAACACTGCCATCAGTGATGTGTTCACCATGCAGATATAATGCAGTTACTCTACAGGTTGATGATTGTAACGCTTTACACAGAATAGCAACACCGGTATCAGTGATCTGATTGCCACCCAGATTAAGTGTGGTTACTTGACACGTTGACGATTGCAAGGCTTGACATAGGCTGACAAAACCGGCATCAGTGATCTCATTATCTCTCAGCCATAGTTTGGTTATCTGACAGGTTGATGATTGTAACACTTGACACAGACAGAAAACGCCGGCATCAGTGAACTGATTACTATCCAGAACAAGTGTGGTTACTTGACAGGTTGATGATTGTAAGGCTTGACACAGACTAACAACACCGACATCAGTGATCTGATTGTCACGCATATTTAGATGATTTACTTTACAGGTTGATGATTTTAATGCTTCAGATAGACTGGCAAGACCAACATCGGTGATATGATTATGTTGAAGTATCAGTTCTGTTAATTTACTTGAAACTAACCCTCTAATGCAATCAATACATTCGTCATCTAACCGAGAACGAACCAAGCACAGTTCTGTAATGGCACAAAAGTCGTTCTCTAATGATTCACAAACTCGTCTTAATCCAGTCTGTGATAGATCTCTTGAAACCGTGATTATCAACCTTTTAACAATAAGTGACTGGTCACAAAATGTTGTATTCGCTTCTTCTTCATTCACTGCATTGATGATATCTAATAAAAATGATGCTGCAACACAGTCCGCATCAGTTAATCCAAAAAAATGAAGTCGTCCCTCAAGCAAAAAGAATTGACAGTGATGGTTCTTTATGATATTTTTAGCGAACTCTTTGTCTTGATATTCAAAGAGACACTTCGCTGACAGAAGGATGTTGTTAGTTTTTGGATTTTGTTCAAGTAGTAATTCCTTCATAAATTTGTCAGTGTCTCTTTCCTTGGATAAAATTCCAGCTATGAACTGGATAACCATTGAAGATACATTTTGTCTGGAGGGAATCTCTTTCTTCTTTACAAACCAACGAGATGCCAAATACTCGTGGATTGTAAGATGAGTGAAACAAAAATATTTCGTCACTTGCGAAAAAGATTTCATGAAAGGAGGGCCACAATGAAGAAGACCGCTCGCTCTTAGGCTTTCAATTTCTTGTAAACCAAACTTTTTCATGTCTTCTTCGACAAAAAGAAACCTTTTCTCTTGAAGCAACTGAGCTGCTAGCTCTGAAAGTTTGTCAATAGTAACTTCGGAAGGAATTTCCTTTTTGTTATGGTCCTGTACAAATCTGTTGACAACTTCAGAATAAAGGTCACTTGTTCTGACTGGGAGAGCATCAGTGCTCAGCATGTCTTTCTTTAGAATGTACTCCATGTAGGAACACATCAGGAAACAGAGTACGGGGATGTGGGCAAGGCTGACAAGATTCTCATTCTTCGCGATGTGATCAAGAACAGTGTTCTTCATGTTTTCGTTTTCTTTGAAATACTTTCCAATGTATTCTTTCACCTGTTGTTCGGAGAATCCTGTAATTTCTACGTATCTATCAAAGTGAATTCCATCAACATTATCGGATTCATCGGACCTTGACGTTATCATAACAACCGAACCTCTCAAAATCTTACCTTTAATTAGCTTGGCACACAGTGCGGCCACTGGCATTTTCTCGTGAACGTTATTTGGATACTGTTCATCCAAATCACTAGCGATGTAATCTTGTTGTGAATACTCGTCATACCCGTCTATGACAATCAAAACCTCCTCAGAATGATTGACAATGTATTCAAATAAAGATTCATCAATATTTGAGTGTTCATCCAGTACTGAGGAACGATTCAAGATGTCTCTCAGCGACAATTGGTCATCTCCAAGTAAATTCAACTGACGGAAAGTCAGCATGTACGCAAACTTAAAATCAGGGATTTCTGCATTTATTTGCGCCTCAAATAATTTGTCATCAGCCCAATCTCGAATCAACTTTTGAGAAAACAGAGTTTTCCCAATCCCTGCTTTCCCAGTGACAAGAATTGATTTGGGATTCTGGTTTTGACCAGTAGCAGGGATGAATATATCTTGACAGTGCTTGACTCGATGAGACTCACTCACTTTACCGTACTGACGAAGGCGTTCCTTTCTTCCCACATCAAGACCTTTAACGGGCTTTCTCCCATGTTGTATGAGAAGATTGGTGAATATTTCATCTGTTTTCACATAAGAAATGGTGGGAAAGGCCATTGATTTAGTCTGGAACTCCGTTTGGCTTTTAATTGATGCCTTTAACGAGCTTGTGTAGGTAGTTACACCTGACAATTAAAGCAAACAGAAAGAAGCATTAATTGTACACCGAGTTAGAATATACCTTAGTTTAGTGCTATATTTTACATCAGTAGCCTTCTACGTCTGTCAGTTGATCTACCCAATTACACCCTTGAGAAACAAAATTTATTAAACGTCCCGGCTGTAGTATGGTGACTGGCTGGAAAGCCATCTTCTATCCATGTTTACTTCTTAATTAAGTTTTAAAAGGTAATTGGTACATGCCCTGTCAAATCACAAATTACATTTTAGCGTTTGACATCGCAAACCTATAAGAGGCGGCCTGGCCTAGTGGTAGGGCGCTGGACTTGTAATCCGGAAGCCCCGTGTTCAAATTCACCTCCCTGCCACTCGATGGATTTGTCTTTGGTCGTCCCCTATTTAACTCCTTCAAGCGTTGTAAATAGCCAACTGGACAGCCTCCTGCCAGTTGGGGTTTTAAACAAGTTTATGTTAGATTTTCAATATTTGTTTATTTGTTTACCGTGTCCACAATAAAAACAACAGTGCTAAATACATTGACACTTAAAGAAAGTGATTTAATTTTTATTTATTCTTTTTATTTTAACTCCTAACCTTCAACAGTTGATTTGCTCTCAGGAATCACGACTAATTCTTTCAAGTCATCTAGCTTCCTTCCTAACTTTTCTTCAATTTCATCTAGCCTCTCCTTTATGCTGATCTCATCTTTTACCCATTGTTTAAGAAGCTCGTGGTAGTGTTCTTCAAAATCAGGATCCATGCATTCATTCTTTAGATCATCAATGGCATCTTGGTAACATGCTCCTCCCAGTCTCACCAATGCATCTTGGATGTCCTTCCAGTATTGGCTGAACATTGCATCATCAACTGAGGCCTCGCTGGCGTGACCGTAAACTGTGTTTCTGTAACACTTGATGCGAACGATATCTGCTTCAAGGGTTGTGTCTGTCACAGAAGGAAGACTGTCCCAACCAGTAGCCGGCGGAACAAGACCACAAATATTCCTAAGCAGGACCATGAGCAGAGTAATGTCAAAATTCTTTGATGAAACTGACGATTTAACGGCAGGATACAGTTTGCCCCATTGTAAAGGATTCAGAACTCGTTTCTTTCGAAGTGTTTGCAATATAGTGTGTACTGAAGGAGTTGACAACACGGTGTCCAGGCTTCCTGGCGGACGCTTCTTGTCGAATGTCTCCCTAAGAACACTTGCACCCACATCTACCAGAAGCCGACACAACCGGGCATAGTTGGTCGTTTCTTTAGTGGAATGAAATGTTGGAGCTGCTGAAGCCATGGATAAGGACTCCTACAAAACAGATGTTTTGAAAATAATTTTCAGATGTTAGCAGAAAATGAGCACTTTAGCCTGACAAGTAGTCCCTCGTTTTTCATAGCGTTAGCCGAGGAGGCGAGCACGCCAGCGGGCGAAAATCACTTCACAGGAGGAAAAACAATTAGAGCTGGTCTGGCGAGTCTAGAGCTGGAGCAGTAAAAGTCAAAGTTAAAATAACACAAGTTGTTACTAAGCTGTACAGTTGTTTGGGATGTTTGTGGTCAGTTGTTTTTTATGACCGGTGAAGTTGACTTGTGATGACTTGTTTTCGCCTATCGTTGGGGCTGGATCAAATTTACACGCAAGTCGATGCAAGTTTCACACCGTTTGGCTATCTAACGCAAGTGAACGCAAGTTGATCGCATGTCTTCTTTTCATTTTAACTGCACGGGATTACAAAACCCATAGGTTTGCAATGGCTTTTGGCTTTACAACTTGTGTGCACTTGCGAGTAAACTTGCAAGTCCGCTTGGCCAGGCCTTGACAATCTTCTGTTTGTGTGAAAACCGGTAGGTTTTTTTGGCAAATGGTATTATATACATATAGCTTTTTTTACAGGTCATGTAGAAGAATTACAGCAATCGTGACGAGCTAACGTTAGTAATCACTATGGCGAGGCTGAGAACAACAACATAGAATGCCAAACGAATTTGTACTAAAACATATCTATCAGTGTGCAGGGTTATTTTTCTTTTCTTTCTTCTCCGTTAACAAAACGAACTGGACATTTGAAAACAAATTGCACCACTAATGGACATATGGGGTAATATGCTGTAACTCTTACTTTTGCTTCATTTTTTGACACTTTTGATCAATCCTAGCTGTTAGTATTCCCTCGAATTATCTCACTTAATTATTTCTGTATTAGCAGTAGCCGAGTAGCAGTAGCAGTAGCAGTAGCAGTAGACTAGCAGCAGCAGTAGTAGTAGTACTAGTAGAAGTAGTAGCAGCAGCAGAGGCATTAGTGGCAGTAGTGGTTGCAGTGGCAGCAATATCAGCCGTGGCAGCAGTGGAAAGAGTGGAAAGCAATGAGTGAAAGCAATAGCATCAGTTGAAGCAGTAGCAGCACAGGAATCAGTGGCAGTAGAGGCAGCAATGGCACCATTGACAGCAGTAACAGTCGAGGCAGCAGTGGCAGCAATAGCAGCATCGGCAGTAGCAGTAGCAGTAACAGTATTAGTATTAGTAGTAGTAGCAGTAGCAGTAGTAGTAGTAGTAGTAGTAGTAGTAGTAGTAGTAGTAGTAGTAGTAGTAGTAGTAGTAGTACTAGTAGTAGTAGTAGTAGTAGTAGTAGTAGTAGTAGTAGTAGTAGTAGTAGTAGTAATAGTAGTAGTAGTAGTAGTAGTAGTAGCAGCAGCAGCAGCAGAAGCAGAAGCAGAAGCAGAAGCAGAAGCAGTAGTAGTAGTAGTAGTAGTAGTAGTAGTAGTAGTAGTAGTAGTAGTAGTAGCAGCAGCAGCAGCAGCATCAGTGAAAGCAGTGGCAGCGGAGGCAGCAGTGGAAGGAGTGGCACTAGAGGCAGCAGAGGAAGCAGTGGCAGCAGTGGAAGCAATGGCAGCAGTAACAGCGGAGGCAGCAGTGATAGCGGAGGCAGCAATGGCAGGTGCAGTAGGAGCAGTAGCAGTAGCCGTAGCAGCAGTGGCATAAGTAGCAGCAGTAGCTACGTCTTCTCGCGAGTTCTCCTCCAACGCACGCAGTATTTGTGTTTGATCGTTTCGGCAGCCCGAGACGTGTTGCGATGGTATTACGTGACTCTGTTTACTTTCGTAAATCAGAAGAAAAGAGGGTATTGTCTTTAGACAAGTATTTAGATGTCGAACGAAGTTTAGACTACGAGCAGACGCTGAGTTTTCTCAGCTTCGGTCACCCCAAGTTCTGTCGACTGGGCAAGCGCGCTTGCGAGAGAATATCTTATGAGGAAAGTTTACGACGCGAAGAATGGTGGGTGGGAGGAAAGAGAGAGCATTTTTCTTCTCGTGGAATGATTTTCTTGCGACCTCGCGTGTCGCGTTTCCTCGTGCGCGTAACGAGCTCAAAGAGCTCAAAGAACGTCTGCGTAGGAAGCTATGCTTATTATTATTTCGCCTTTCTTCGTGCGAAGCGATTTTCTCGCGCGTTTGCGTGTCGTGTCTCCTCGTGCAAAGTGATTTACTCGCGCGCCCGCGTGCTCTCGTGAGGGTCTACTGAATAGACTTTGCAGAATAAGAATATCAAGTTCACTCAAAGGCAAGGGGTTTTGTTATCAACAAAACGTTTACAAGTTGAACGTTCGATCAGCAATCAATTAATCCACAGCAATCGAATGATGAATGCATTAAAAAATCAGCTAGCCCTCGCGGCGAGATACAGCGTACTCATTCCACAAACCGTTTATTGATTATTAGCACGGAGATCGATATTCTTTTGTAGCATAGGTTGATTATTTCTTCAATCACGAATCGAACCTTACATAATAAAAAAACCGCAATGTGCCTTAGCTTTTTGCTCACACCGACTGCTAATTTTGAATTCGCTTAAAATAGCCCAAAACGAGGAGCATAAAACACAGCAAGTGTTCGCGGTCCCTTTAGAAATGGAAGCGCTTTATTCAAGACGAAATGCAATAAGACAATAGTGGAAACCTTGAACGGCTAAAGTAAATGCAAGCGACGAGCTTACACGAGCATGAACGACCAGTGTTCGGTAAAACATGGTACACGTGAAGGATACCAGTGAAAACATATGCAATCACGCGATTTCTTTCAAAACTCTACTGATCGATCGGTCGAACGTTCGAATAACATACGGCAAGTACACTAGGAACCGCTTCGCCTGATTTCCTAGAAACAACAACTTTGCTTTCGCTTTTTGCTCAAGATGTGTTTATGAATCCGACTGCTTATTGTGGCTCAATGGCTCAAAAAACGAGGAACGTGTCGCGAATTAACACAGAAAAACTCGGTTCGCAGCCGCTTCAGAAGTGAAAGTTTATTCAACAAGAAATACAAGTCTTACCTTGAATGGTTGATCCTGAACTCCTCGATCGATGTGAATGACCAGATAGACGTGGCTCGCTTGCGCTCAAACTCGAGAGAAAATGCCAAATGATATCTCGTAAAAAGGCTTTGTTCATTTGAGTTAAAATACCACTGGATCTGGAGAAACAATAAGCATAGAGCGCTGCTTAGGAGAAGCAGACAAATTAAAGGTGTGGTATTCAGTAATTTAAAGCTCTACAAAAACAGGAAATGCAACCTTTGCCCTCCCTTTAATAAATGACAACAAAACAATCAAATGACTAAATAATCCGAAAATGCCCTCGTGTAATACTTGAAGACACCATTTATTTATTTATTTTTAAACAAAAGAAAGTGGTGCATTTTTATGTATACTTTTCCTCTTTTTTGTGCCCGAGTGAATAAGGGATACGCAAATCCGCCCGTCCGTGTTATGTTTTTTGGCCCAATCCGTCGAGCAGCCACTATTTTTTTAAAGTCCTGATCTGCTTTACTGGAAATCCAATTGAAAACTGTTTCAAATATTACAATTTTTAAATCAAAGCTAAAGACATATTTCTTTCAGAAAGCATATGACTTGTTTTAATATTTTTAATCTTTTATCGTTGTAGTTTTTTTAAAATATTTTTAACAGTTTGCCTTTTTTATATTTTAACTTACGATTTTAACTTATCTGTAAAGCGCTTTAGAATAATTTTTATATAATTTTAGCGCTATATAAATTAGATTATTATTATTATCAGATTATTACAACGGACTGTCGATGTAAATTTTTTTTTAATCCAGATTTTTTATGCCGATTTTTTTTTCGTGACATTCTCCTGCATTCTCCATCATTTCTTGTTTATACTATGGTAACGTTACAGCATTATATATACAGGTCAAAAGGTTGTTTACGTCTCGACAAAAGAAATTGAAGATGAACACAACTTAACGTAAACATACCGACCAACTCCAACCAAAGTTTGCGTGATGCGAACTTCATTCATTGTGGGAGCAGGGATGGCGCAGTGGTGAGAGCGCTCGCCTCCCACCAATGTGGCCCGGGTTAGATTCCGGCCCGGTGCCATATGTGGGTTGAGTTTGTTGTTGGTTCTCGTCCTTGCTCCGAGGGTTTTTCTCCGGGTTCTCCGGTTTTCCTCCCTCCACAAAAACCAACACTTCTAAATTCCAATTCGATCGGGAATTCGAGGGCCACAGGTTTATCAGTCGAAGACTGTTACGTGCAACCCTCGCAAAACAAAGTTGATTTATTCATGATCCATGATCCGAACTTCAAGACAGGCACGACATCTGGACCTCTCTTATCAGCTGAACCGCGGGTCTGCCATTAACTCGAAATCTGTGAATCTGTTCATTTTTCATGGCAGGAAACGAGTAAACGAGATGTGACCCTAAAACCTAAAGCTTTTTCTCGTACTACTGTAAGGTGGTTTATACGTATCGGCAAGAAATTTCAAATCCATTCAGGTGGAAAAGCGACATTTAAATCCCTGATCAATATAATGCCTCGCCTATCCTTAGCTAAAGTGTTAAATTTCAAGAAGAAAAGTCAACTAACCTTTCAAGTTCTGTTTATCCCTTTCTCTCCGCGTTGCTTTTAAAAAAACTGCATGCAATAACCATCTTCACTAAGGCACCGTCCACACTAATCCGGATAAATTTGAAAATGCTTTTTTTTTCTTCGGTTTGGCCAACCGCTCACATTAATCCGGATAAATTGTCCACCGAAAACGGATTGAAACTTTTCGAAAACACTCTTCAAAGTGGATTTATTTGAAAACGCCGGCTCTGCGCTTTAGTGTGAACAGAGTTCATTTTGAAAACGGACTTTTTCGAAAACGCTCTTCAAAACGCATTTTATCCGTTTTTTACCAAAAAAGAAGCGTTTTCAAATTTATCCTGACTAGTGTGGACGGAAAATATGTTATACGGCGTTTTCAAATTTCTACATTTTCCATTTTATCCGAACAAAAGAATATGATCCGGATTAATATGGACGGGGCCAAGGTTAAAAGGGGAAATTTTATCCCCTCACAAACACGCATCTGAAGAGAATAATTTTTGTTACGCGGCTGAAATTTCTTTGTGACACAATAAAGAAGGAAAATCCGCGCGTGCATAAAATCAGCCAATCAGATTCGTTCTTGATGGCGCGCGCTTCTCACAATTCTCGGTCTCAGGCTCCTCGCTTTGCACGCTAGGGTAAGAAATCGAGAGCTTTGGAATCAAGTAACAATTGCCTAAAATGTTAAACAGGACCACACCTTGAAAATGGAAAGTTGTTGCTCATTTCCTATTTATAAGACCTTTTCAGCCTCATGAGGCAGTTGGAGGCGCGAGCAAGTACGGGGGAAGCGAGAGCGCATGCGTTTCACCAAGGAGGTAAGCGAGGGTGAAAAAATACTACCCCTTAAAAGCAGCGTTGAACTCTTCGACTAGAGATAACAAAAATGTTTCTTGCTTTTGCTCTACGTTACTGCTCCCCCAAAGTATCCACAAGTGCCAGATCGACTGCAATTAACGAAGGAAGCAAATTTCCGTTTGTCCGGCCGTGGAAGCTTGTTGTTCGTGCGCTATTCTTCGTTTTTTTCCATCCACGATCCAGTGAACCACCCCACCTCCCTCTTTCGAGTGAGGGGGGGGGGGGGTACACTCATATACAAGCTACATGAGTATGTGCCACTGTGAAGAATATGGTTTCCAAACAGTTTAGTCTAGGATAGAGTATAGAAATAAGAGATTTTTGGTATAGAATAGGGTGTCATTTACCGGGAAACTGATCAGTAGTACGAATAATTAAGTCCAGAATAGGAATAGAAATTCAAAAGAAAACAAGGCTTTCCTAAACGTAAATAAAACCATCGCGGCAAGATTGTTGACAGATGGTATTCCATTAAAAACACTAATACTGTTACAGTTCTAAAAATGCAAGTATGAGATAGGGTAGGAATTTTCGGTGTCTAGCCTTAGCTAGTATAGAGCTCCAAATCAGCTGAACATGGTCTGGTATAGGGTAAGGGCTTCAGAGTTCCCATTGGCACATCCCTCATTAATTATTCATGAGGGTGCAAACCAATCCCAGCACAGTATTCAGATCACATGTACACAACTGTAAACCCCAATACAAATCAAACGATAGAATAAACTTGATTAACTTGATACAAACTCCTGCTCAGCTTATCAGTATTCATTAACTTTTGATACAGATCTCTACTGATTCGCATAACAATAGTTTGCACTCCATTTATTGTTTTCATTTTACAAGTAGAATAAAATATTCGCGCCCGATCTGTATGAGTGTTTGCAATGGCTCGCCTACCGGTTCGCCATCGAAAACGCCCATACAGATCTCCCGCTCATATTTTATCTACTACATAGAATACTTAGTTTTAAACTGAGCAAGGTATTTAAAATTGTAGCCGAATCTCTATACACAATGACTCGTGAACGTCTTTATGACATCTACAAACATCACTATTGCCTGTCTTTTTTAATTCCTGCTCTACTACTATCGTTCTCATAATGGCTAATAAATTAATTCAAGATCTGGTTTCGTATGTTTCAAATCTTCAAGACATTTCATGCCAGTATTAGTCATCTGATTACCAAACAGATTAAGTCTGGTCACTTTACAAGTTGGTGATTGTAACGCTTGACACAGGTTGACAACACCCTCATCGGTAATCTGATTCTGTACCAGACTTAATGAGGTTACTTGACAGGTCGATGATTGTAAGGCTTGGCACAGGCTTACAACATCGGCATCATTGATGTGATTACCATTCAGATGTAATGTGGTTACTCTACAGGCCAATGACTGTAACGCTTCATACAAAATGGCAAAACCGGTATTACCGATCTCATTGTCATCCAGAGCAAGCGTAGTTAGATGACACGTTGTTGATTGTAAGGCTTGACATACGATGAAAACACCGTCATCAGTGATCTGGTTTTGTCCAAGATCTAGTGAGGTTACTTGACAGGTTGATGATTGTAACGCTTCACACAACAAGGAAAGACCGAAATCAGTGAACGGATTCTGTACCAGACCTAGTGTGGTTACTTGACAGGTTGGTGATTCTAACGCTTGACATAGATAGAAAACACCGGCATCAGTGATCCGATTGCAATCCAGACCAAGCGTGGATACTTGACATGTTGATGATTGTAAGGCTTGAGATAGGCTGTGAACACCGGCATCAGTGATCCGATTGCAATCCAGACCAAGTGTGGTTATTTGACACGTTGATGATTGAAAGGCTTGACATAGGCTGACAACACCAGCATCAGTGATGCGATCATCATTAAGATAAAGTTCGGTTACCTGACAGGTTGATGACTGTAATACGTGACAAAGACAGAAAACACCGTCATCCGAGATCTCATTACCACTCAGATCTAATGAGGTTACTTGACAGGTCGATGATTTCAAGGCTTGACACAGACTTGCAACGCCGGCAACAGTGATCTGATTGTAACCCATATTTAATTTCGTTACTTTACAGGTTGATGATTTTAATGCTTCAGATAGACTGGCAACACCGACATCGGTGATCTGATTATGTTTAAGTATCAGTTCCGTTAATCTGCTTGAAACTAATTCTCTAATGCAATCAGCACATTCGTAATTTAACCCACAAAAAGGCAAGCACAGTTCTGTAATGGCACAGAAGTTTTTCTCTAATGAATCACAGATTCGTCTTAATCCAGACTGTGATAGATCTTTTAAAGACGTGAATGGACGATAATTGATTATCAACCTTTTAACAGTAAATGGCTGTTCACAAAATGCCCGATATTTTGTATTCGCTTCTTCTTCATTCAGCGCACTGATGACATCTAATAAAAATGAAGCTGCAACACAGTCCACATCAGTTAATCTAGAGAACTTAATTTGCCTCTCGTGGTCAAAGTATTGACGTTGACGGTTCTTTATGATATTTTTAGCGAATTCTTTGTCTTGATACTCAAAGAGACACTTCGCTGTGAGAAGGATGTTCAAAGAAGATGGAAATTGTTCAAGTAATTCCTTCATAAATTTGTCAGTGTCTGTTTCTTTGGATAAAATTCCAGCCATGAACTGCATGACCATTGTGGATACTTTTAGTCTGGAGGGAATCTTTCTCTTCTTTACAAACCAACGAGATGCCAAATATTCGTGGATTGTAAGATGAGTGAAACAAAAATATTTCGTCACTTGCGAAAAGGATTTCCTGAAAGGAGGACCACAATGAAGAAGACCGCTTGCTCTCAAGCTTTCAATTTCTTGTAAACTAAACTTTTTCATGTCTTCTTTTACAAAAAGAAACCTTTTCTCCTGAAGCAATTGAGCTGCTAGCTCTGAAAGTTTATCAATAGTAACATCGGAAGGAATTTCCTTTTTGTTATGGTCCTGTACAAATCTGTTGACAACTTCAAAATAGAGCTCACTTGTTTTGACAGGGAGAGCATCAGTGCTTGGCACTTCTTTCTTTAGAATGTACTCCATGTAGGAACACATCAGGAAACAGAGTACGGGAATGTGGGCAAAGCTGACAAGATTCTTATTCTTCGTGATGTGATCAAGTACAGTGTTCTTCATGTTTTCGTTTTCTTTGAAATACTTTCCAATGTATTCTTTCACCTGTTGTTCGGAAAATCCTGTAATTTCTACGTATCTATCAAAGTGAATTCCACCAATATTATCGGATTCATCGGGCCTTGACGTTATCATAACAACTGAATCTCTCAAAATCTTACCCTTTATTAGCTTGGCACATAGTGCGGCTACTGGCATTTTCTCCTGAACGTTATTTGGATACTGTTCATCCAAATCACTAGCGATGTAATCTTGTTCTGAAAACTCGTCATATCCGTCTAAGACAATCAAAACCTTCTCAGAATAATTGACAATGTATTCAAATAAAGATTCATCAATATTTGAGTGTTCATCCAGAAATGGAGAACGATTCAAGATTTCTCTCAGTGAAAAACGGCCATCTCCAAGTAAATTCAACTGACGGAAAGTCAGCAAGTACGCAAACTTAAAATCAGGGATTTCTGTCTTTATTTGCGCCTCAAATAATTTGTCATCAGCCCAATCTCGAATTAACTTTTGAGAAAACAGAGTTTTCCCAATACCTGCTTTCCCCGTGACAAGAACTGATTTGGGATTCTGGTTCCCGCCAGTAGTAGGGATGAATATATCTTGACAGTGCTTGACTCGATGAGATTCACTCACTTCACCGTACTGACGGAGGCGGTTCTTTCTTCCCATATCAAGACTGTCAACGTTCTTTCGTCCATGTTGTATGAGAAGATTGGTGAATATTTCATCTGTTTTCACACTAGAAATGGTGGGAGAGGCCATCAGTTTAGTCTGGAGCTCCGTTTGGCTTTTAATTGATGCCTTTAATGCGCTTGTGTAGCGTGAGAGAGTTACACCTGATAAGCAAACAGAAAGCAGCATTAATTTCACACCGAGTTAGAATTTAGCTTAGTTCAGTGCTATCTTTTTGGGGAAACAACATTAACATTTAAGTGACATCAACCATAAACTGTATTACTGTTACTATATATTTTTTTGGAGTTTTGTGCTTTTCAATACAGTCAAAATGAATACATGATCGTGCAAAAAAGCTACCTTGTTGTGTTATGTTAAACCACCTTGTATACATTCAGTTATTGGTGGAGGCAGCATGGCTAAGTCTGATAAGTCGGGTTTAGGGTGTTGGTCTTGCAATTCAGAGTTCACAGTGTCTAGTCCAACATTTGCACTCATTTACACTGCTTAGATACACGTAGCGGGGGTATTTACCCTTGTTGCGACTGTTTTTTGTTGTTGGCTCAATTGAGCGTAATTGGATAAGGAATCCAAATGATGTTACCTGAGAAACTGTTACATGGAAGGTCGGTTGTGATTTTTGCTGCAAAACGGTTGTTGCCCTTAGGTTATTAAGTTTACTTATTTGTTTATGTTTTTTCGGCTTTTCTCAGTAGATCAGTAGCCTCTTACGTCTGTCAGTTGATCTACCCAGTTACACCCTTGAGACTCAGAAATTATTAAACGTCCCGGCTGTAGTGTGGTGACTGGTTTGAAAGACCGACTCCATATTTACTTCTTAATTATAAATTTATGAGATAATGCTATGTGACCCTTCAAATAATCTTATACATTTTAGCGTTTGGAACATTAAATACTCCTAACCTTCATCAGTTGTTTTGCTTTCAGGAATCACAATCAATTCTTTCAAGTCATCTAGCTTCTTTCCAAACTTTTCTTCAATTTCATCTAGCTTCTCCTTAATGCTGATCTCATCTTTAACCCATTTTTTAAGAAGCTCTTGGTAGTGTTTCTCAAAATCAGGGTCCATGCATTCATTCTTCAGATCATCAACAGCAACTTGGTAACATGCTCCTCCCAGTCTCACCAATGCATTTTGGATGTCCTTCCAGTATTGGCTGAACGTTGCATCATCAACCGAGGCCTCACTGACATGACCATAAACTGTGTTTCTGTAAAACTTGATGCGAACAATATCTGCCTCAAGGGTTGTGTCTGTCACAGAAGGAAGACTGTCCCAACCAGTAGCCGGCGGAACAAGACCACAAATATTCCTTAGCAGGACCATGAGCAGAGTAATGTCAAAATTCTTTGAAGAAACTGAAGATTTGACGGCGGGATACAGCTTTCCCCATTGTAAAGGATTCAGGACTCTTTTCTTTCGAAGTGATTGCAATATAGTATGTGTTGGAGGAGTTGACAAGACGGTGTCCAGGCTTCCTGGCGGACGCTTCTTGTCGAATGTCTCTCTCAGGACACTTGCACCCACATCTACCAGAAGCCGACACAACCGGGCATAGTTGGTGGTTTCTTTAGTGGAATGAAACGTTGGAGCTGCTGAAGCCATGAATAAGGGCTTCTAAAAAACAGACGTTTTAAAATATTATTCAGATGTGAGCAGACAATGAGCACTCTAGACCGTATAGAAGTCCTTCGTTTTTCATAGGGTTAGTCGAGAAGGCGAGCACGCAAGCGCGAGAAAATCACTTCACACGAGGAAAAACAACTAAAGCTGGGCTGGCTAGCATAGAGCTTGAGCAGGAAAAGTCAAAGCAACACTAAATACAGTTTGTTAGTAAGCTGTATAGTTCTTTGGGATGTTTGTGGTCAGCTGTTTTTCATGACCAGTCACGACTTGCGACGACAGACTCGCGCTCACTTATTGTCGCGGCTGGATCAAATTTATACGCAAGTCGATGCAAGTTTCTCAGCGTTTGGTCACCCAGCGCATGTCAACGCAAGTTGATCGCACGCCTTCTTTGAATTTTGGCTGCACGGGATTACAAAAGTGGTGGAAGCAGTAGCAGCAGTGGCAGCAGAGGCAGCGGTGGAAGCAGTAGCAGCAGTGGTAGAAGAGGCAGCAGTGGCAGCAATAGCAGCAGTGGAGGCAGTAGCAGTAGTGGCAGCAGAGGCAGCATCGAGTGGCAGCAGAGGCAGCAATAGCAGCAGTGGCAGTACTGGCAGCAGTAGCAGTAGTAACAGCAGAGGCAACAGTGGCAGCAATAGCAGCAGAGGCAGCAGCTAGTGGCAGCAATAGCAGCAGTAGCAGTGGTGGCAGATGGAGCAGCAGTGGCACCGATAGCAGCAGTGGTAGTAGTAGCAGTAGTGACAGCAGAGGAAGGCAGTGGCAGCAGGAGCAGAGTAGCAGCAGTGGCAGCGGTAAAAGCAATAGCAGTAGTGGCAGCAGTAGTAGCAGAGGCAGTAATAGCAGCAGTGGCAGCAGAAGCAGTAGTGGCAGCAATAGCAGCAGTGGATGCAGTGGCAGCAGATGCAGCAGTGAAAGGAGAGGCAACAAAGGCAGTAGTGGCGGCAGAGGCAGCAGCGGCAGCAATGGCAGCAGTAGCAGCAGCCGTAGGAGCAATGGCATCAGTAGCAGCAGTAGCTTTATTTGTACTGGAGGTAAACTATCCATCAGCATTGCAAAATGCTTGTGTCAACAGATGTCCAGTGAGATAAATCATAGAGAGGATTAAATTATAATGATGAAAAAGGTGAATTACAAAAACATTTACAATATAATACTAATTTACATTCATAATTACTTTAAAAAATATTAGTATGTACAAAAATAAAAATAAAAAACGGAAACTCAAGATGAGCATCTAGGTTAAGAATGATTGTTTCTTTTAAGTATCTAAACAGTTGGTGGTTAAAGGAAGATAGTTTAGTTCGCTTAGTTTGCATGCTCTGGCATGCGTAAAGGTCCTTCTTCCTGATAACGTTTTTGCCTGTGGTACCTTTTTGCTTCTTCTCATGTGAAGTGATTTTCTCGCGCCCTCGCGTGTCGCGTTTTCTCGTGCACGTGACGAGCTCAAAGAGCGCCTGCTTAGGAGGCTACGCGTCGCGTCTCCTCGTGCGAAGTGATTTTCTCGCGCACTCTCGTGAGGGTACATTAAATTACTCAAAAGCAAGGAATTTTTGCATTTATTATCAACAAAACGATCAGCAGTCAATAAATCCAAAGCAATCGAATGACTGGCATTAAAAAATCAGCTAGCCGTCGTGGCGAGATACAGTTTACAGCCCCGACTTTATTTCTTTCACAAACTGTTTAAATAGCACGGGGGCGTTCGCTAAAACAGCCCAAAACGAAAGCGTAGTACGCCAAAAACACAGCAAGCAGTCCCTTAAGAAACGAAAGAGCGTTATAGTCAAGACGACACCTTGAACGGCTTACATCGATGCAAACGGCGAGCTACAGGAGTACTAAACGACCAATTTTCGGTAAAACATGGTACAAGTAAAGGATACCAGTGAGAACACATGCAATCACGCGATCAACTTCAATAAAACTCGTTCAAAACTCTACTGATCGATCGAACGTTCGAATAACATACGACAAGCAGGATCTGCTTCGCCTGATTTCCTAAAAACAGTAACTCTGCTGTCGGTTTATGCTCACTCAAGATGATTCTATAAAACCGACTGCATATTTTGAATTCGCTAAAATAACTCAAAAGACGAGGAACGTGGCACGAGGGTACACAGCAAAACTATTCGCACCATCTTGCGAAATCAAAGTTTACTCAAGAAGAAACACAATGTTCATTCTTACCTCGAATGGCTGACTCAGAGCTCCACGATCTATGTAAACGACCAGCTAGACGTAGCTCATTTGCGCGTGATCTGAAGATGTTCGAAAGAGGAAGTGGTGATTGGTATCAACTGGATAGAGCTTTGTTCATTTGTGGGAAAACGCCACTGGATCCGGAGAAACAAGGAGCATAAAGCCCTTAGTGAGAAGCAGATTACTAATTTAAGGTGTGGTATTCAAAAATCAGTGAAGCTTTACAAAAATAGGAAATGTAACCTTTTGTCCTCCATTCAATGAAACGGTCTGTTGGGTGCTTGATTCAATAAATGACAATAAGTGCTCCAAAATCAGAAAATGCCAGGTTTCATGTACTCGCGTAGAACTTCAAGAAACCATTTATTTATTTTAAAACAGAAGACGGTGTATGTTTTATATCCTTTTTTTCTGTTTTTATTCTATAATGGTGCCCGAGTCACGCAAGATAATCTTTTGTCGTTGAACACTGTGATCATCCATTCCGTGATCATTTATTCGTATTCGGATGGGTGATCCTGAATGCCGTTTTTTGACTTTTTTGCTTGTTTACAAGCAAAAGGAAGGAGAATAGTGGTTAAGTTGGGCAATCTCGAACCACATTCTTGTTAACTCTCAAGGGACTGTTTTAATTTCTCAAGGGAATACTTTCCGCTGTGGGTGATCAAAGCGCGTGACTTGTAAATTGTCACTCTATAGTTGTGCTTCAGCACTTCCGTTCTTGTATTAAAAACGTGACTTGTCAAATCATGAGCTATAGGATAAGTGGAGTTTGTCTAAATTAAAAGCCAATATCTTACCACTAAAGTCTTTTCTTTACTACTCTGTTTACTTCTTTCGTTGTTCGATCACAATACATGGGTAACCAGGCTTTTATTCAACCGAGAAGACCTGGATGCTAAACTAATTTGCATTTGGAGTGCCTTTGGCCACTCCCCGAAAAAAAGCACCATTTCATGCCTTTGGGGGTAGGTATTCCTACATGTGGACCACTAAGCTAATTTGCATTTGGGACTATGTGTATAATACCATGGGTAGGAAGATAATCCCTTCTTTCGTGTGAAGCTCGTAAGATCCAAAGGTGGCCATTTTCCTTATAAGGAATGTAAAGGTGGCCCACCTGGGGGTTATACAAAGGAAACCATTCATTCGCACAGGGAGTGGGATGAGGTGAACATGGGTTTACCCGAAGTCGTTGGAGTCTTGCTTAATTAAATGGTTGAATTTCGCGACTATGAATTGGAGCTAAGAACTATTTACATCACCTTTGAAGTAAATTGAAATAATACGGGCTCGCCCGCTCTTACTACTTTTCTTTATTTTACTGTCATAATCTGACGTTCTAATGTTGAGAGAAGTAGTGAGTGGAGGAAATAAAGTTTTATCGGCTACATTTCAGAAACAGTAGTGGATTCTCCGACGACAATAAATTGCACGCCGCATGTAAATAATTGTATTATATATACGAGTCGAAAACATTAAACAAAGAAGCGCTCGGCAAGCTTAAATTCGTCAAAAAACCGGCATAAAAACTAACTCACCCTATGCGGAAATTTTTCTTATTTATTTTATTTCAAAACCTCAGTCGTAAATGCCGATTTTTTCGAAGCTTAAATATTCACAACAACAATTAGTGAATAGATTTGAATATTCATATTTGTAAGTTGTGACCACACAAACACACGCGTAGAGTTCAACGCCTGTGTTTTCCCGTTCATGCTGCACCGGTTAAAAGTCACTCGTTGCTTGTTTAGGCAATTTAAGACAACTCCAGCTTACTCCATAGCGAAAACCTTCAAAAATAACGACAACGACCACAAAACTATCCGAAATTTACATTTTTTTTTTCCACCGTTGAGTTGCGAACATCTCCAAAATAAACCAAAATTCATTTCCGGTTGCCAAACCTTTCTTCGTCCATGTGGGGAAAGGCTCAAGTTTGTCGCCTTTTTCATACCTCACTAGGGGATTAAGAGTGCTCGTTGATCTTACGAGCTCAACACGAAATTAAAAAACAATACCCATTGTTTGTCCGGTTTAGTGATTGGCCAAAAACCAAAATCTCCTAGCAACAGTAAAAGTTTTTCCTACCCAGTGTTTTTATTATTCGCCGTAACACCAAATGCAAATTAGTTTAGCATCCAGGTCTTCTCGGTTGAATAAAAGCCTGGTTACCCATGTGTTGCGATCGAACAACCAATTAAGTAGTAAACAGAGTAATAAAAAGACTTTAGTGGTAAGATATTGGCTTTTAATTTAGAAAAAACTCCACTTATCCTATAGCTCATGGTCAAATTTACGTTATATAACAATTAAAAACGTGAGTAGCCCAAATTTTACGTGACATAACCAATTAAGAATGTGAGGGGTTCAGCGCTCGAAGGCAGCGAAGTTTAAAACGATTAAGAACGAAATTTGTACTGGTACAAGTCTTTGGGCGCTAATATTAATTTAACCTAAAACGATTAACAACGCAAATTTGTACTGGTACAAGTCTTTCACACACTAAAACGTTGCTAATAGTAAGTTGCCCAATCCGTACACGCGTTACTCTCTCTACGTGGATGAGGCTACCCATATCCGTCAATCCGCCACTATTTTCGCTTAAATCCTGAACCGCATTACTTGAAAACTTTCTGTGGTATGGTTTCACTGCATCGTACTGCAAATGTTAATTGTTTTTTAATTCCGATTTTTTTTAAGCCGAATTTTTCACGACGTTCTCTATTACCCATTTTACTGCTTGTTTATACGAAAGTAACGTTACAGCTTCATATAAAAAGGTCAAAAATTGTTTGTCTCGCCAAACAAATGAAAATGAACAAAACCAGGGAATCTCGCCACCAACCAACTCGCCACCAAAACTGGTGTATTCCTCGTTCTTTAATCCATGAGCCGAGGTGACTTCGCTTGGTGGCGAGTTGGTTGGTGGCGAGGTGACCGGCATTCGGTACCAGACGATTTCACTCAAGCACGGCGGAATACTTCGCTTCCCGAAAGCCGCCACCACGATCGGCCCTCTGAACTTTACTTTGTTTTCCTCCGTCCGCTCTGTGCGCCTTTTAAGGCCAAATCCGTCGATCCACGAGCCTTTTCACCCCCTCAATGGAATGGTGTTCTGGAATACACGTGAAAGTGAATCGTCTTCAATATCGATACCAATATGTGAAGTTCTGTTACAGGCCTCAAAACAATTTTTGGATAGTTGCCGGTCATGTTGACCGGCCAAACCGATTTTAGCTCGGTCACACGTCGTTTCTGACCAGTCAAAATATTAAAATAGTAGTCGCTTTTGCTTTTCGTTGAATCGTTGGTGTGGTGGAAAAGGAACTGCCATCTCTTCACTGTTTTACCTGCATTTTTTTGGGGGGTTTTCTTAATACCCTTGTAAGATACGATAGCGCCATTAAATTAACTGAGGCAGAATTCATACATCTCTCACGTTGTTTTCCATCTTTCGCGCTCAATTTAAATGCCTTAATTTACAAAGCTTTCAACGCTCTTCCGACCGTGCACGTTCTTTTTGTCGACGTTTTGCGTAATACTGAAGTATAAAACTGACTTGAACAAAACTACACGGACCAAAAACAGCAAAAAAATGGATCATGTTTCTGAATAGGAATGACATTTATACTTTACGTATTTCAGATAAGGAATTTACTTTGGAGTTATCTGTGGTTTGAATGTTGTAGAGTTTGCCCTGATAATGTATATTAAGCAATGTTCAAAAAGTTATTAGAATTAACATTATAAACTGGTATTGTAACAAATTTTTCTGGTCTGGTGCATGACCGGTCAAAACGTCCGGCAAACCGAACGTTTGTCCGGACAAATTGCCATCTTGGCCGGACATTGTCCTTTGACCGGCCGTTATTTTGATCCCTGCAAGGGGTACAGTACTCTGACTGTACACTGCACCAGCACATGCAAATGGAAGCGAACAGGTCGTGCTATGTTAATTCGCTCTCTAAAGCCTCTTATCACTTCATTTCTGATGCTTGATGTGCCCCTTGTTGATGTATCTCTACCAGCTGATCTTTAATTGCTCTTGTCCTGCAGCGTAACAACTCAAAATCCTGTAAAGGGAGAAATAGTACTCTTTGATTATTGAAACTGAATGACTTCTAACTTCTCTAAATAAAGTGGTACTACAACAGGGGCGGATCAAGGATTTCAAAAGGGGGGGGGGGGGGGTGATGGATGGCAGACCATTAGGGCCTAACCCTAACCCTTACCCTAAACCCTAACCCTAACCCTAACCCTAAGTGGCGGCAGATGGCAAAACGTGGCGTAACAACAACCAGAAATGAGCAAGAGCTAATTTTTCTTTCTTTCTTTATTTTCTATTTCAAAGAAAGTGACATTTTGAAATTTTTTTACTGAAAAAAGAGGGGTGGATATCCACCCTATCCACCCGCCCTGTATCCACCCCCTGTACAATGTTAGGCATGATAAGTGAAAAGGTAACAGAAAATAATCATCTGCCTTACGACACCCAAAAAAATCTTGGCAGGGGGGGGGGGGGCTCTTCGATAGAAAATGATAACCCCCTCTGGCCTGACATACATTGTACTATTTGGTGGACCTGTTCAAGATATATTGATAGGCTCTTTACCTAAAAGACGGTTTTCCCTACCCTTTTCTATATGTATACTCCAACATGTGAAATCTCTACCCTACCTCCATACTAAAAAAAGACACTTCTTTTGGGCAGAGCCTCCCCCTATAGTCCAATATAGGGAGTACCCCCCCCCCCCTAAACTAAGCAGCTTCAGGATGAAAAGGTCAAGGATAATGCCAGGATTTCTAGGCCTAGATTTTGAACTTCTGCTTTATGGCCAGCTTGTTGACTTGGTATAACAAAATTCAGCTACAAAATCCTGTGACTTTAGGGGTTCTCCATGATGTCTTAATACGCAACCTGATATTTATTGTCTACTCTGTTTAATACCTTTTCAGCTCCATAAGTAGATCCTTCATGTGGCTGCCCAGTAGCAACTTGTGTAAGGTAGCCAATCTGCTCACTTAAGCCTTTCTCCACACCCTACATGGAAGAAATAACACATTGATTTTTTTTGGCAGAGATATGCAATGACATAAGTTGCAAACTGGATAATTTTTGGACAGTGAGTCTACATTTAATTCCACATGAGTGGTGAAAAAATGATTTTTTTTTAATCCAGTGACTACAGAATAAATATATGCCATTCAACAGTATAAACAATCCTTCTGTTCAAAACTTGTATGCTTGGTTAAACTGTTGCCATGGTGACTCTGCAGGGGGTCTTGCATTATGTCTTGCTTATTTTAGATTGTTTTCTTTTTTTATTGTAAAGCCACACGTCTGTTGTGACTAGCATCTTGCATCTTAATAAAGACTTCTACTAACATTGAAGGAGGTAGATGAGACACGTGACAGAAGCTGAAACTTCATGTCTAATGTATGAAGAGACCAGAAAAAATACCCTTTAGTTCCAGTTTTCACTGGACCATGAAAATTACAGCTTTTCACTACTGTTACCAGATTTTTAACCCGTTGAAAATTGTAACTGAATGTCATCATGTAATGTCTGTAACAAAAACGGTATTTTTTTTATATCCCAGGCACAGTTTTAATCTGTGGGTTATATTACTTCTGCTGCTCTTTTAGTTTGTTAACAGCTAACTTTCAGTCTTTCTTATTTTTCTTCAACTACCTTCTTTACTTAGAAAAACAGGTTGAAAGGTGTGTAATGTCCGTAACATATTGGGCATAACATTTTTGATGAATTAGAAACAAAAAAAAAATTGAATAAAGCATTAGATTAGCCCTAAACCAGCAAAATGCAACATTTTGATAGAAAAACCTTAATTCTTTGATGTTTTACTTGTTTTATAACTCAGAAGTGAATTACAGAAGTGTAACTGAAAAACTGGTACTTGAAGGCCAGTTAGTACTCCATGTCAGACCCCATGGAATGACACAAAATGCTTTTAATGTATTTATTCACTAGCACTTGACTAAATCCACAAATGTGTGCTGTTATTTTAGACAAATAGTTGATTGGAGCACAAATAAACCAAAAGGACTGTACAAAAAAGTTTTAAATATCAAATTTTGAGTGTCAAATTCAGAGACTGTAATGTCCATAACGCTGCATGTAATGTCTGTAACATCGCACTTTCGCATACCAATAAAAGTACAAAAAACCTAGTGGAAATTCATGACATGTTTGAAAAACTTTGACTTCCTACCAATCATAAAAAAAAATACTTGTTGACAAAAACTCCTCACAAATCACAGGAATTTAGCTTTAAAAGTCAGAATTAAAATTGAAGGTTGCTTTAGTTGTTATGTCTGTAACAGATCTTTCAATTAAAATAATTAGCATCTAAAAATAGTAACTCCTATTTTAACCCTGCCAAGGAAGAGAGGGGACTCCAAGGTACAGTGTATTTAACAATGAACAGCAAAACCATGCATGCCCTGTGCAGAGCAGAAGTCCAAACTTAAAAAATGTCATCTGATTGTACTGTCCGTAACGGTGGACATGCAAGGGGTAAAGAATATAGACTTTCCAGGAGCCATTGTGTGCTGGCCTAAAGGCATTGGATCATATGCCAACTCAAAAGTCCAAAACTGTTACTTGCTTAGTACATGAGACAGTTGATTAACCTGCATTAAGACTATTTTTGCGCTTTTGTTATCAAGTTACATAACTCTTTGCCTTAAACTGGTGGCATGGATAAAATTCACGTCTAGTCCTGAGCCAATGGATAGGACTTTCATTTGAACACGGAGTCTGCAGGGAAAAGAACTTGACTTTTGAACAACTGGAGCTTGGTATGTAGTAATCTGTTTTTGCTGGGCTGTGCACTAGTTATTGTTGGGGAGGGGCCTGGGGATAGTGGGCTCCCTCCTTATTTATTTTTTTTATTTTATGACTCCTCTGCTAAAAATTTTCAAGGGGTACACACACAAAAATAGGGCTCCCCTTAGGTTCAAGGTATGGATCCACTACTGTGCTGCCAATGACAGTTAGAATAATGCTTGCAAAAAGGGGGAGGGGCAAAGGGAAGTTAAAAGTTATCAGCTTCTAAGGCAATTTTCAACAGAAAGGGGTGGGGGGGGGGGGCGGGCATGTTCCCTCAGCACCTTCCTATATTGACTATATTCACTGCTGTATACCAACCATTACACATAGCAGTTACAAATGTCTTGGACATTTTTGCATAAGGTTTAAGCTTATTAATTTCTAAGTTTATTTTTATACCTCTAAAGACTTTAGAAACTTGGTGGCTGTTGAGTTGATACGGTCCTCTGAAGGCGCATCTTTTGACGACTCCTCTAAGGATTCTCCTGCACTTCTTATAACCTTTACTATATCCTAGAAGGTAACAATATTAATAGTAACTTTTCAACTTGATGTTGTGTGCAGACCGTGTTATCAAGCATGCTCTTGGAATAATCGCGCAAACAATTATCAAAATTACATGAACGAAAGAATTAAACAAACCTTTTCAATCTCTTCTAACTGCTTTAGACGATCACCTGACTGGGACATAGTTCAGCTAATGGTGATCTAAATCAAAATAGGCACAGTACAAAGTTCTGAAACCAAATGAACGAGAAGCGAACAAAAATAAAAGTGCCCCCACATGTCACGTCATGTAACAATACACCAATTTTCAGCTGGCCAATCGCGGTTTCATCACGTGACGTGGACGGTCGAGAATCAAACATGTCTGCCTTCAGTTTCGAACCAGATAGTGAGTGGTGTGTCCTGCCTTTTTGTTGACAGTTTACGCTCCGCCAGCAAGCTGGACGGCGAAATGTTTCAGCGTCAGAAGAACTGGATATCTGACGTACTGTGGAAACCGAAAAAGGCTCATTCTCTTGAGCAATTAAGGTGAGGTAAAACTGTAATGTTTTGAACATTTGTCTTCTGCCTTCAGCTGTGTCGTGTTTGCATTGCAATTCGACTGAATACACAAGCAGTGAAGTGTTTATATTGATAAGTAATTTATACTGTGCGTCTCTTCAGACAAGAGTTATATTCCTGTGTTACCCTGTCTAAATTCAAGTTGCAGTATTGGAAGGTTTACTGTCCAAAAACAGTCATTCTTACAAGTTTACTTATTAAATTAAATGATTTGTTGTCATTCAGGTATCTGCATTATGTCCTTACTAAGAATTCGACCGTGAATGAGACTAACAGAGGATTACTTGTTGAAACGTTGCGTTCCATTGCGGAGATTCTCATCTGGGGAGATCAAAATGACAGCAGAGTATTCGAGTAAGATTCTCTACTAGATTTATTTACGTTTTGTTTATGAACTTGCATACATGTACAGTGTAATTACAATATAATGTAGTGACTGATTGGGAAATAGATTGCTCAACACACTACAGATATGTGCACATTGTAGATAGCTTAATTAAGGGTAGTCTTGGTGGTTTTTTGGCACTAAGAATAGTTCTTACAGCATGTCCACTTTGTTTAAAAAAATAATAATTACTTTCTTGTTAAGTGTTTTGAAGCTTACATGTTTATTACATGCATATAGTAGGATCAGAAACCCATAAGGGTTGAAACGTGTAACTCCCTATGATTCTCATGGTACAAAGCGTTTGAACATTCGTTTCCATTAAGTACCATATTTGGAAAATCAGGCGAAAAAATTAACCAATCAAAATTGCAACATTTGGATTAAATTCAGCGCGCGCTAACTCGCGCTCGATGGCGTATGAACAAGCTTGATTAAATAAAATTAAATTTGGTCAAATTCTCCTGTTTTATCGTCGTTAAGTAGTCTGTAGAACTTCACTTGGATACACTTAACTAATTTCTTTAGTTCCTGTAAGAAATTTACGTCTTTAGGTCGGAATCTAAGTTACTAACCAAAAACCGAAAATGCTGTTGCGTGTCCCATTACGTGTGTAAAGCATTCGCGTACAAACTCTTCGTGTTTCCAAGTATGGTACTTGGCAAAACTGAATATTCAAACGCTGTGAATGCGCGTTACACGTTTCAACCCTTATGGGTTTCTGGTAGGATATATGTTGCAGTTAATTTTTGATCTCAGTTAATTTTTTATTTTAACTAGTTAGTTTTTTCTTACTAGTTGATATTTTAACTAGTTAAATAATGGGGTAAGGGTTAAGGGATCATATATTTTAAAAAAATAGTGGTTCACCCAACGTTTCCTATGTGGCAAAGTGGATAAGGGGTTGGACAGCAAATCCAGAGGTTGAGGGTTCAAATCCAGTGCAGGTTAGTAAAAAAGAAAAAAATAAATTATAGTACTTAGGAGAGGGGGATAATAGCAGATAGTAGGGGAGGGTTAGTAAGGATGGGGGGGGTATGAGATATCAAGGGAGGGGAGGTGTTCTACTTTTTCTACTTATTAACCTAGAATAAAAAAAAACTAGTTAGAAAAAAACTAACTAGTTAAAATAAAAAATTAACTGAGATCAAAAATTAACTGCAACAGATACATGATGATTTTGTGGTTGAATTTTGGTTTTGGTTTGGATATTTTATTTAAACCAGAATGATTTTTATTTTTATTTTAGATTGTGATAATGAATGTGATACAGAGCTAAAAGAAATAATCAAAGAGGTCTATGAGCTACTCGTGAATGCGTTAGATATATTTGAATCGTTCCTTTAAACAGTATAGTATCGATGGAAAATATTCATTATAGGGATTATTAATAATAATCAACTTTATTTAAAGACAGGACGCTTAGGTATAAGAATTACTTTTTCATCATTTTTAATTGCTTAGCAAACCGATGGCGCAGTGGTACAGCTCTGCGTTCTAAAGTGGGTGACCCGGGATCGACTCTCGTACCCTGGCTAAAATTCTTTTTTCCTCCTTATTTTTTTTCCACGGATATTATATACATATCTGTCTTGTATAAAGTTTCGATACTCTTTTACTGATTATCCTTTAATAAATCGTGCCGTGCTCAAACCTTCCAGTCTTTTAATAACACATACATAAAGTCACTGGTCATCGTTTCCGAATGTTCGCGATTATTATATGTGAAAAGGCAATATTTCATCGTTTGGGAAACGATTGTTTCTCATTTACAGGGGTGAAGTATTTTCTACACTTATTTCTTTGAAATGATACCTTTGCAAAGCTGTATTTTTATTCACAGCCGAGGGAAACGCAATTTAGAAAGCTAAGCGCCTGTGAGCATACCTAATTTGCATAATGTTAACAACGATGGATGGAAGGATGGACAGATGGCTCAACTTTCCCCACTATACTCGTTCATTATGCATTCACGAGTAAAAACCAAACTGTCTTGAAAATATTCAAATCAAAAACAAATTTAAACCACAACACACGTAGCATGTGCCTGAGCTTACATTTACATGAAAGTACCTGTAATATTGTGGGAACTCTGTGATGCTGTCTCCTCAATGTGAGGGTTGGGCGCTTATTCGAGGCTGGGCACTTTAGTTATTAAATTATCCTACCTTCACGGTGGGCGCTTATTTGTGTTGCGTGCTAAGTCAAGTCTGGACGCTTAATTAAATAAATACAGTATATTCTATTTCTTCAGGCTATCAATTCTTCAGTAGATACATGCACATGTATAAAAACCCACCAGGAAAGGCAAAAACCAGTATTTTATTATGGGGCTATCCTATAGAAACAATTGTTTGAATTGCTTCTATTTGATAGTCACAGAATAAAATGCAAAGGGACCAAGTGAAGAAAGAATATTGTCTTAGTAATTGATAATTAACAATTATTCACCAAAGTGGAGGTGAATAGTTAACAATTATCCTGCGAAATCGCGCGGAATATCGCCTGATACTTAGCCGACGAGGCCGTAGGCCGAGTTGGCTAAAATCAGACGATATTCCGCAAGATTGAGCAGGATAATTGTTTTATTATTCAACAAATTGTCAACGAAACACATTTTGCAGATAGAAAAACTGTAATTATGCAGCACTTTACAAGATTTCGGACGAATCTTCGCAACCTACGTATATCGCAGGATATCTGCTATGTATGGATGACAGATAACGTTAACATTTTGACCATATATGGGCAGCGCGCGCATGTGTTGAATAATAATGGTTAATATCCACCACATTCATTGACACTGAGGTGAATAATTGTTTTAGTATATACCGCACAAGTTGAATAGCTAGAGGACCAAAACATCACTTTCGGTAAACAAAGCGACGTGCAAAGGTGGTTTGTTTCTCTTTAGCTGCTTAGAGGTGAATAGTACTTTGCTAATCACCTCCGAGTTAACCAATCAGCGTGCACAAAAAAAGAATATTCACTTGTGTGGTATATACTAAAATTATATATTTTTTGACAATATTAAAGAAATATTTAATGGTTATCATTTTTAGTGAGATTTTTTTTTAGTTATGACTTAAAAGATTGATACTGAGTGAAAGTTAAAAGTAAATGAAATGTATGGACATTGTAGTTTCTAAAACCAACTGTGGTTGAAATTCAATTTTTATATCTTGAACTTGCATTTTACATGTACTTATACACATGTACATGTAAGGTGTTTGTTGTGAATAATTCAAAAAGTAAATGGACTTTTTGAAATATTAATAAAAATTGGTGGCAATGTAATTAGCATATATTTCAAATGTAACATAGTTCCAATGTACATGTGACATTTATGACCTTACTCAAACTGGGTGTAAGGTTGAACAATGAAAACACATATAATTAGGCATCACACTGAAAAAATGGATTATGACCTTATCCCAAACCACATCAAAATTCCAGAAAAAACGTCAACAGTGGGCAAGAATGCCTTTTTGTGGAAGTTCTGTAATAAACATATACATTTCCCATAGATTCAGTACCTTTAGCAGCATCCCTGAGGAAAGGCAGCAAATTAATAAGAACTGTAAATTATGCATGCAAACCACACTCTGATGAAGGCATCAGAGGGTTGCTGAAAATTAATGTTTTATATGTTTTTATAAAAATCAATTTAAATTTACGGTTCTAGATCACATTCAAAAAAGTTTTAATTGAAACATGTAAGTAACATATGGCTTTTTGGTTAAAATAATTTATATAGTCACTGAACCATTGTACCTGTCTTTTTTTTTTTTTTTACATATTACATGCAAACAATAGGCCATTAGTTCAGCCTGTAATATGATACATACAATTTGAATAATAAGGTTCAATCATGTAATTGCTGGGTAAACAAGCAAATAATATTTTTGTTTTGAAAAATTTGACTGTCTATATATATTTTTGTTCACTGTAGAATGTCTGGTCAGTGTGTACGTGGTTACAAAATTTAGTCCCACTGGGACTAAAAAATGTGTCGGTGATTGATTCAGGCAGTCATATCTTTGTCACATTTCAACCAAACCTTTATATTTTTCATTATTGAATATTAATTTCTTTTCTCTCTTAAACATTTTTTACTTTACTAAGTCATTAACACACTTTATACAATCATGTACTTTGTTGTTTAGTTTCTTTCTGGAGAAGAGCATGTTGATGTACTTTTTAAAGATGATGAGTCAGAAGTCCAATCAGATTTGTGTTCAACTGCTACAGACTCTGAGCATTCTGTTTGAAAACATCAGGAATGAGACTTCATTATGTGAGTGTACAAAATGACTTTTGTCATTATCTTATTTGTTATTGAGGTAAATGTCAAGTTACCACATTTATGCTAAGGACAAGCTAAAAGGATAAGTGTAAAAAGGGAAGCCTAGAGCCAAGTGTCCTATACTTGCCGGAGCTTATCCCGGTTTCTGTAGCATTAAGCGGCGAGGAATATTTCTATTCCCCCCTGAATGGGACACTAGTCCATCGCATGGTACTCCCCAGCATTATGACGCCGGTACCCATTATACACCTGGGTGGAGAGAGGTACTATGAAAGTTAAGTGTCTTGCCCAAGAAGACAACACAATGACCCCGGCCAGGCCTCAAACCTGGACTGCTCGATCCAGAGTCAAGCACACTAACCGTTAGGCCACTGCATCTCCCACAAGAAAAAAGGATAGTGTAAAATCCCAAAGTGAGCTTATTTTCCATTATTCTGAAATGACTTTTATATGTCGAACATTTTTTTTAAATAGAAATTTACATTTCAAAATTCTAGAGATACAAATTATGTGTAAACTTAATGACTAATTTGTGTCCTTAGTGAGTACATGTAAATGAACATGTATTTATGAGAGAGGAAATAAAGTCTATGTATGTATGTATTAATTTTATCCATTATTTTTTAACATAAGTACTTTAACTACCGGTATTGGTAGTATGTTAATCAAGTTGCTTCTTTTCTTTCCAGATTATTTGCTATCAAATAACAGTGTCAATTCCATTATTATTCACAAGTTTGACTTTTCTGATGAAGAGGTAACTAAAGATATCTGTTGTACATACCTGTAATTTCAAAAACTGGTTTAGCAGATGAGTAAATCTGGAAAGAGGCACTGTACATGTATGTGTGTTTCATTCTAAAATTGCCCAATTGCAATGGTCTGTTTTTGTTGTTCTCAGGTATTGGCATACTACATTTCATTTCTGAAGACATTATCTCTCAAGCTGAACAAACATACAGTGCACTTTTTCTTCAACGAGGTGAGAATCTTTATTTCAAAGTTTGAAATAATAAGTCTCCTTATTAATTAATGTTTTAATAAAATATATTATTATTTTTACCATAGGTTGCCTATGTAGCAGGTGCCCAAGTAATACCGGGTAACAAATATATATTGAGACAACTTTCATAAAATCTTTAACTTGGTAGTTAATCATGACAAATCAAACAGGTCTCAGAATTTTTTATCCCAAAAGAATTCTCCAGAATTTCCTTCCCTTGGGCTGGATCCAAGTGATGCAGGGTAGTTCCAGTTAGGGGCTCACAGTCTTTGGAACAAATGCTTATCTTAAAAAAATACATGTACTCTCTAAAACTTATTTCTATTTTCGTCTGGCAAATAAAAAATGGTTGGTTGCAGGGATGTCGCTAAGGGTCGGCTGCCAGCTTATTTCACCGGCTAAAAGAGAACTTAATTCCGGCCAACTTGAAACATGAAAACAAAGACTTACTAGGTAAACCTTTAGAGCTATCAAGAACAGATAAACCTGCTGGGCTTGTTAACGAGCAGGCTTAGGGTCACATTTTCACATTTTGCATTTTATATTTACACTTTTTTATATTATTATTATTATTATTATTATTATTATTATTATTATTATTATTATTTATTTTTCTCGAAGATATTAGCTACTAACAATATAAATATTATATTTAAAGCTACTCTAAAATTCGAGTGAAAATAAAGTCTATGTATGTATGTATGTTTCTTAGCTACACCCCTGTGGTTCGAATAGTATCCCATGATGCATTTCGTTTCATCTTATATTATCAATGCGTACATGACCTAATCAGTATTGTTCAGCTCTCGCGAAGTGAGAACAAGCGTTCGCCATGGCGTGTTGCTGGACTAGTTTTCCTTCAATTATTATTGTTCATACATGTCTAACACTTTTGTATTGTCTTGTTGTTCAGCACAAGAATGATTTCCCCTTGTACACTGAAGCCATCAAATTCTTCAACCATTCTGAGAGTATGGTTAGAATAGCAGTCAGGACTCTAACCTTGAATGTCTATAGAGGTGAATACTGTTTCAGATAACATGATACGAGTGGCTGACCTGTAACGGGTATTTCCAAATACCGTAAAATTCCGGTTATAAGCCCCCCCCACTTATAAGCCGCCCCCCCCCCCCCCCCCCCGGTTATAGGCCCATCTACTTGGAAACAAAAAAATACATCCGATTATAAGCCCCCCCGGATATAAGCCCCCCTCTACTGGATGACAGTACTGAACAGGGCTAAATGTTGCTTTATTATGCGTTTTTAACTTAAAAACGTATTTCGATCAAAACTCCTGTGGCTCTTTTCGAAACGTTTTTTTTATTCCGCTTATAAGCCCTCCCGGATATAAGCCCCTCCGTTTATAAGCCCACCCAAAACCCCTTACGAAGTTGTATAAGCCCAGGGCTTATAACCGGAATTCTACAGTACCCATACAGATTGGAATATTGAATACAGTAAAAACCTGTGAGTAAGAACCTATTATTTTTCAAGTTAGCCTTAACAGGTTCTTACATAAAGGGTTATTAACAAAAGTTTAGGCTAATTAGGGTCTTAAAAGGTTCTTTATTTCTGAAGAAAAAATTAAAATTTTGTTATAGAGATTTTAGTGGTATTCGGCCTATCCCTTGTACAAAATTTGCATACCACATAAGTGCTTATGTAAAATGAAGCACTAATCATTAAGAATGTATATATATATGACATGATATACATGCACAGTAATGCTTTGTCCAAACTTAAATCCCTAATAAAAGTAAAAATTTTTAATAAATTTTAGAAAATAGGAACCTGTTTCCAAATTTGAGGCTAAAAAGGTTCTTATCAAAATGGTATCTACATGTAACTTGCAAACTTTAGCCTAACAGGTTCTTAAATGTTAGGTTCTTACTCTCGGGTTTTTCCTGTTTATTGGACTTGTGAAATGCATAATTATGTAATTATTGTTGTTTTTAAGTTTCAAAACAGTAATTTGATGAAATCAATGGGTCCCATTCTGTATCCAAATTGATCATAGAGTGCCTACTCTGTACTGGAATAGAATACAGTCGAAGCTCTCTTAACGGACACTCTCGTAAGCGGACAGCTCTACTTACGGCCGCCTTGTTTGAAACCCCGTTTTAACTCCCATACAAAGTCTGTATTTTTACATTCTCGTAAGCGGACATTCCGGTAAGCGGCCGCGGACACTTTCACAGATTACGACTTAGACTTTTTCTTTGTTTTTAAGCTCCGATAAGTGGACACCCCAAAGAAAATCCTATAAAAAACCTCTATATCTTGTTTTTATCAGTCAATTCCACATCGCCGTTCGTCACAATGATTTTACAGTAATTACAGTACCATATTTCAGCGTTTGTTTTGTCATCATCCACGTCCGTCCAGTTATTGTTAGCTGGGCAAGCTCCCGTAAGCGGCCATCCATCCCCTACACCACTAGTGGCCGCTTACGAGAACCATTCTCGTAAGCGGCCAGCTCCAGTTATGCACACTTTTTTCGCGTCCCGAGGGTGTCCGCTTACAAGAGCTTTGACTGTAGTGCGTTTCATGGAATTTTACAATTACAATAGCAGCAACTGCAATAATTATATTTATTATAATTATTGCAATTACGGCTGTTGTATATGTACAGTCATACACTTGTTACCTAAACTAATAAGGTCAACAAAAGAAAGCCACGGTCATGTGCAGAACAGTAATAAAACAAAATTAATATTACATGCATCAAGGAGGCAAGTGTGGCCGAGCGGTTTAGGGCACTGATGTTGTTAACCGGGGGCCCCCGGTTCAAGACCTGCTTCTACCACTAAATCCTCGGTCGCGCTTTGTATATTATAGCCAACTGGTCTGCCTTCTGCCAGTTGAGATTTTTAACCATGTTATGTTCATTTTAAATGTTTGTTTCCTCTGTTTCAGTGGCTTGCCTGTAAACTAGCTATCTCGAAGCATGACCACTATAAACAACATTATTTTACATTTTTTTATTTTATTTTACATTATCCTAACAAGGTCAGAAGAGTAATTATCTGCTGGCAGCTAGGAAGTTACATGTACATTGAGCGCTATGATCATGCCTAAAAATATTTTCACTGACAACAGAATGTTATCACTGCAAAGCTGTGCTCTTAGAATAATATTGCAAGTTGCCCAGAGGCTCTTATATGTAAGAAATCTTGGGTGCCAAGCTCTTAAAGGGACTGTGTCACGGATTTTAACTGATTTTTGAGCCACCAAAATTTATATTTGCGTCGCAAGAAACCTAAAAGTAATAGTCCATTTTTACTAAAAAATGCTATACTATTAGAGCACTGAAACTATTAACGAGCATCTCTGGCTGTGGATGGCTTAGATGGAAACGGATTGCAATTTGAAAAAGTTAGGCAAATGTTTTCATATTGTTTCAGCACGTCTTTGAAATATCGATATTGATAGCTGTAGCTTGATTTCTATCCACAAATTAAGGTTATATAATTTCCTTTAGATGTTCAAAAGGTAATGTTTATTTAGGGTTTTCTTCCCCACCACTAATTCATTTACAGTTTAGTTAAAAAATCTGCGAAATCCCTGTGACATACTGTAGTCCCTTTAAAAGCTTTCATGATAGCAAAGTTATACTAGTCGCCCAAAGGCAAAAGTAAGTCACCTGTGTCACCCGGGCTCTGCTAGAGCACACCTATGCACTGGTTATTACCAGAATTCCCCCTTCCCAATTATGGTAACAATTAACTTGAACAAAAAGTGTCACGTTTCTCAGTTTATTGTTTTTCTATTAAGGAGACAATGAACTGCTTTTCCTGGTAACTGTTGTGTCTTTTAGTAACAACTGTCAATTTGCATTTTATTATAGTTGGAGATAAGAACATGCTTAATTTTATTCGTGACAAGACAGCAGATCCATACTTTTGGAACCTGGTGTGGTTTATTGGCAATCATGCCATTGAACTCGATAACTGCGTCCTCAAAGAGTCTCAGTAAGCAAAAACATGCATTATCTTGTGTGTAGTTTAAAGGAGAATCACATGTACAGTGTGTGTAATCTCACAAGTCTTCTTCTATAATAATAGTTTTCTAAGGTAGAGAAATGTCAAGCAATTAATAATATTTAAAAAAAAACTGAGAACAAAACATGTATGGTTACCCGTTTTTGTGCCAACCATGACATATCTACATTCTTTAACTTAAAATGATAAAGACATTAGGGAGTCCTCTTGACTGGCCAATATTGGTTTATCTTGTGAACTCATTTGGTCATCTTTGATGACCTTTGAAAAATAATACTATTGTTGGGACACCTCTGGAAATGTGTAGATCTTTGGCTCGTAATTTGGAAATCTTAAGACCAACTTTGGTTGGTTCTTGAGTAATCTTGATTGATTCTTTTTTGGATGATTTTAGCCTTGATGAACAAACATTAAATGTAAGTTCATAGTGTTTAACATTTTTAAGGCTAGATCGTTTCTAACAATGTCATTATTCCTCTGTTCATATTTAGCCACCTGAAGTGTGACAGGCTGAAGGACTTGGTTGCAGAACATTTAGATCATCTACACTACCTTCATGACATCCTATCACTCAACATCAAAGATGTGAATGTAGTGTTAACTGGACATTTCATCAACCGTCTATTAATTCCTTTGTACATTTACTCCCTGGTACACAAAAGACCTGATATGGAACAGGTAAAGAAGAGCTGTGTACCTACTTGTATAGTGTACACGTAATAATTTTAAATCGTTGTCAGTTACTTTGATTAGTGATAGTGTTTTATCATATTGATTAAATTTAAAACCCCTAATCAAGGTTTATTCCACCGTTGCTAAGTTATCCCACAGTAATGTTCTATATTCCTTCTTTATAGGAAACTCCTCGACTTGGTGTGATGGTTGCCCTTTTCCTTCTTTCTCAAGTAAGTATATATTAGCAAGTTGAAGCTGTAAATTTGTTGTATGAGATTGAAAATGGAAAAGTTGACCGACATGCCCTTATATTGAAGGCTGAACATATTCAATATTATTTTGTATGTCTGGTTGCATGGTGTAGTCAAAATTTGGATTTGCTAGCCTAATCCAGAAGCAAGAGTCTGCATCTCAGTCTGAATAATTTATAAATATTTTGTTGCACCCTTGAGCTGTGTAATGTTCCTCTCAGTCACCCACTATTGTGAGCATTTGTGGCATGCGCATGAATATTTGCCGGCTTCTTCTTCTTTTCAGATACTTTTGATCATGTCTCATCCCCCACTGGTCTCTAGCCTGGTTGATGTGCTTGTTAATGGTGATGAGGTTGCCTCAGGGGGCACCCCTGAAGATTCTCCTTTACCTCTTAGAAAGGTGAGTTGTTGTTGTTCACTGTGGTATAAGTACCGGTATTTTTTCTCATGATAACAACATAGTTTTGAACTTTGTCTCCTAATAATTATTATTTACTTGAGATGACATGTGTTGACTACATGTAACTGGCTTAATTTGTTGATGAGGATGAGCAGGAGAATGAGATGGACAGCAATGATCGTGATAAACTAGGATTACGGTCTTGAAAATGGGAGGCATGGTGGCATAATGGTTAGTGCACTGGACTCTGGATCGAGCAGTCCGGGTCTGAGCCCTGGCCGGGGCACTGCGTTGTGTTCTTAGGCAAGACACTTTTACTCTCATAGTGCCTCTCTCGACCCAAGTGTGCATGTATAAATGGGTATGCCAGAGGGTAACCCTGCGATGGACTTCAGTGTAGCATCCCCTCCAGGGGGGAGAAGAAATACTCCTAGCCACTTTATGCTACAAAAACCGAGCTAAGCTTTGGTCTAATGAGCCACTTGGCTTTACCTTTACCTTTTTGTGGTCTTGGATAAAGGGCTAACAAAGTGAAACTTAATTTTTACAGGCATGTTCCCTTAGCGGTTCAGCTGCAAGTGTTAGAACTTTTCAAAGACCTGAAGAAACGTTAGAAGAGTCTCTAGTTGCCCGTGGAGTGAATACAGAGGGGTACTCTTTCCTTGGAAGGACGTCGTCTTTGGGGCCTCTGTCCAGAGGACGATCACTGCATGTGGCAAACTCCAAGTTTTATGTTAAAGGTATGATTCCATCTTAAAAAAAGTGCAGGACAGTACCCTCTGTACATGTTAAAGAGACATCCTCAGTGCTATTTGGATGTAATTATTGTTATTAATAATATGGGTTGATGTTTATAAACTATTTTAATTAAATTTACTTAAAGAAGCTTACTAATAACATAATACTAACGGTGCATAATGCTCTAATGTTTAAACTTTTTAATGCATCTTTAGTGCTGTTTTTTAAAAAGACTGCTGCTTATGTTAAAAACATTTTAATGTACTAAATTTATGTCTACACTGAGTAATTTATCTTTTTAAACCAATAATATAAATGACTAACATAAGTTATTGTAACTGGGCATATAATGCTTTTGGATTACATGTAATTGCATACTCTGGTGATCTCCTAATAACTACGCATGAAGTTTTTGCATCTACGGTTGTATATTCCTGGCTTGCTTTTCATTCAGAAATTCTGTAAAATACAAGGTTGTGGCATTTTCTTAAATCTTATTTGGCAAATTACTCTTACACCAGACAACAACAGGAAAGAGGGTGATGAGATAGAGCTTATTCCTAGCAAAGAAAGAACAAGTGCTGGGAAGAGAAGTACTCCTAAAAAAGATGGTAGGTATACACCCTTTTAATAAGTCGAGTTGCCATTTTGAATTTTTATTTTTCCGCGAATGACGTCATTAATAAAATATTCAAAATGACACCTTGGCTTACAGGGATCCATATTCCCAGTCGTCCGGTCGTCCGAGACGACTAAAAAATCGTATGGACGACCAAACGATTGCATAAACTCGTCCGCTGGACGACTTAAGTTTGACTTAATGAAAAAAAAAAAAACAATTATTAAGTTTTCTTTTGAGTTACTTGCGTTCTGACCACTTGTCATCCATTCATAACTTTTCGAAAACAGAAAATAATTTGCAACTTTCTGTTGCGATAAAATCATAATTTTGGCCGCCATCTTGGCTGATGCGGTATTTTCCATCAATGAAATCATTGCAGGCTCAATTTTCAAGCTGTCAACCGCTGATATTTTGTACTGCAGCTGCATCCGCGAAAACACGAGGCGATCGCATCAGCTGATGTTCTGATCAAAATTTGCCGATATCTTGGTGTGGCACCGCCAGCAAAGAAGAAAAAGCAATGTTAACACTTCAGAAAAACAAACCAAATATGAATAAGAAGAGCAAAAGCGTTATTTTCTTCCGTTGTGGCAGTCGAAGAGGCCCTGGCTTTCATTTGTGCCTGCATCATACGCTTCCGTCAACATCACAAGCCGCTTGGGGGCGTGATGTTTTGTGAAATTTGTAAGCCGGCAGCCAAGGTAGACAAGTAAAGAGTCTCATTAACAAATACTTGTGAATCAAACTTTATTATAACAGATTCGTTGTCTTGTAGATTTCATGTATACACAGTGTTATGTACATACATGTGATAATAACAAAAAAGTCAACTTTTCATTTACTTGTTGTACGGTCGCCATTCTTCACTTTTGAACGGGCAAGTAAAATTTTGCCAGGGCAAGTAAGTCATCTTGCATACTTGCCCGGCTGACGACTTGGAGAAAAAACGAATATGGATCCCTGGGCTTATTACAATGGTAGATACTTCATTTTAATACGTCGAGGCGCAGATTAATATTTCATTAACAACGTCATTCGCGGAAAGTTAATATTCAAAATGGTGTCTCGACTTATTAAAATGGTGTATAAGTGAAACAAAACTTGGTGGATGAATTTCTGAAGAAGATAGATTTGTAACAATTATTATTATTAATAAAAATACAAGTAATATTGTGTTGTTCCAGAAAATATTCCATACCTCCCCCATGGAAAGTCTTTTGGTTTGAAGCCCCCTCCCCTCTGGAAATTCTGGGTTTTGAGACCTCCCACCCCCTGAGAATTTCCAACTGTCCTCTGTGTGCTGGGTATAGATAATATTATTTGCTGGAAACCACATGTTATTTAACCACTGGTTGGTGCTTTGTGGGTGATGTGGCTGTTTTGGTGTTTGTGGGCACTGTCAATGTTATGGGCTTAGTGGTGGTTGTGACCGTTACAGGCACAATCTTTGCATTGCCCACAACCACTACAACACTCGATCATAACACCTACATGTACATGTAGCCGTCTGGCTATCCTGCATATGTATTTGGAGACTGAGACATGTACCGCATTTATACACAGTAGTTGATAAGTGCTTGCAAATCCTGAATTAATTATTCTTATCATTATAACCAAAATAGATACTTATTGACTGAAATGAAGTCTTAAATCATTAACTCTTGTGACGTTTTAATGATTGTAAGTAAAACTTAATATTAATAATGACAAATCAAATAATGACAATAATGACAAATCAAATAATTATCAGGCATTAAACCTCTAAACATGTACATTGTACATAACTTAAAATTATGTAGGCACAATAAAACTAAATCTTAAAACGTTAGCAAATTACTTTCGATGAAATACTGAGGCTAGCCAAACGCAGGGTCTATAACATAATTTGATAATAAACGTTTTCTGTGAACAATCTTTACTTGAAAAAATTGTTTTGGTGAATGTAGAGTTGGCTACTTTACACTGTGACTTGCAGTGTTCACCTGATGTGCCCTATGAGAAGCCATTGAGTCTCCTATCAGCCATAAACCTAATGGTAAGCACTTTGAACTCCACATCAAAGGGTCGTGGTTGGAGTCCTGGCCAGAGTGGTTGTATTGTGTTCTTGGACAAGACTTTTTACTCTCACAATGCCTTTCTCCACCCAAGATCATGAATGGGTATCCACAATGTTGGGACAACCTGACATAATGCTCACTGGCAGGCATTCAAAGGGTGGGGGGAGAGGGAGAGGGGAAAATCGCACTTCCCCTTTTCCTTGCCTTTGAATGCCTGCTTTGCAAGCTTAATGCTACCTGAGTTCAGTTACAATATTTTAAAAGACTCAACCTTACCTGTGCCTAATGAGAGATTGCAACAGTTCTCACTGTATGTTCTTATTCCAGCTGACTTGAGTCCTGTCCAGGTTCCTCTCATTCAGACTCCACTGGGACAGAATGATAGCGAGTCTGACACAGACTCGTCTTCTGGTTTTTCCACTCCTGTTGCCACGTCTGGTGAAAGTACCAAGGAAGAAACTACAACGGAAAAACGTCCAACAAACAGTAAGCTACATTGATTGCATAATTATTCTGAAATTTTTAATGATAATGAGTAATTTGCATTTTTGTATTTGACTTTATTTCAACACACAAAGCGACGCATAGCAAAAATAGTTAAAGATGACAGTATACATGTAGGAGGTGGCATTTGAAAGGAATACCATAAGACTTATAGCGTGTCATAAAACCAAAACCAAAGTTATCACTCTGGCCAATTACAAAGGACACAGACAATCCAGTGAACCAGTCAAAACTGAAACAAATACTTGTAGATGGCGCAAAGCATGAAAATGATATGTGAGTGGTTTTGGTTTTATTTCTGAATGGCTGAGAAGGTGGCAGGAGTTTCTTAAGCCAATAAGTAAGTATAGCAGTGCAAAACCAAAGCAAACGCAAATCACTCAAGTGAAAATCGCTCTAATTTTAGATTTCCTCATTAGAGTATTGTGACAACAATTGCTAGGAATTATGGAAATACTATGGCCAAAGCGAAAAGAACTTATGGTGCAAAGATTGATCTACAGTACTCATATTCAATGCCTATAGTGTGATATATTTTTCATTTCTTGTTGTAGTTCAAACTACAGTGCCGGTTGAAAAAGACCTAACTGAAGAGATAAAGGTATAATTTGTGATTAATTGTTGTCTTGAAAGTGATGTTTGTAGCGAGTGAAGCAAGCTTAAAGTCAACTGCAGAGTGCAGGAAAAAAAAACAGCCATCTGTGGACTATTTATAACCTGATGACTTGAACTCAAACTTTGCATTTTTGAAAATTAATAATAATCGTTTCCTTTTCATTATAGAGCGTTATTCAAAGACCCAAAGAATTCCACCGTGACAGGTAAACAGACCTCTGCAGTTTAATTCTCCTTACTCGCTGTTTGTTATTTCTTTCAGTACTAGTTGGGAGAAATCCAAGATTGATATACTCATTAAGAGTTGTCCTCCATGTAATTGCTGTTGTGTGAAATACTTATCAGTGCTTGTATATTTTTTATTTCCGATATTTAGTATGTTTCTCGAAGCAATCCATGAGAGTCTAGACTGTAGCAATAATGACGAAGAGGCGCTGTTTGCGATCTGCCTGCTGTGTGCAGCCATTAGAAACAATGGTAAGTAGATGATGTTACTTTCCTAGTTTCCCTTACTTTAATTATGTGGCATACGGCTTTTGGAACAAATACACTTAAGCTGTCAACCATCCCACAGCTTCGTGAGGACTGAACAGGAAAAATTCCAGGCCTCGCTGCGTATCCAGACCTTCAGGTTAGTGGGGGGCCCCGATTATCCAGAACCTGGAATAAGAAGGGGGGGGGGGGGTGTTTGTAAAGTAATATGAAGTTTATATGCAAAAGGAGCGGGTATCATGGACTGGACAAACACCTGGTTAAAAAATGTACCGAGTGATGAGGTAACTTTTAAACACCTTGGTCACATTGATTAAATTTGCGCGCAACTCGGCGCAAGTTTTTCACCGTTTGGCCACCCAACGCAGGTTGATCACATGTCATTCGTTTTCATTTTGGTCACATTTCGATTACCTTGAAATGGCTTTTTGTTTGTAACTTGCGAGTACATTTGCGCGTCTGTTTGGCTACCCAACACAAGTCTGTACGCAAATTCAACTTACGACAGGACTACTTGCGCATACGTTTGTCCAGGCCTCAATACCGATACATTTTTTTATCTGTCATTCATGATTAATTTCATCATCATCATAAACTTCATTTTATCTCGAATTTCAGAGTAGCTTGACAAGCTAATATTTCCGGGAACAAAGTATTTGATAACGGAAAATTAAAAGTAGAAATTGCTATTTACATATTTACAATTGACTTATATTAACTAATTATAAAATTGTCATTTACATGTTTCATGAATTGTCTTTGCTGATGTGCTTTTGAAATCTGAGAAGTTACATAACCTTATAAAATTGGGTAGAGAATTCCATTCTTATTTTGCCAGATGAGTATAGGATTGGAGACCAAAAGTTGTAGTTTTCGGTTTGGGCATTTCCAGTATATAGTTTCCACGCAGGTTGTATGAAGAAGTACGGAACGAGAACATGTTTCTCATATAGGCCGGATAGCTATTGAAAAATAGACTTTTGTACAAGATAGTAAGGAATTTACAGATGCGTTGATCATGAAGTTGGAGACAGTTTACCCTGTAACAACTAGCACCAAAAGAAATGAATACAATCAGTCAGGGGAATTTTGATATAAGTACGTTTCTTTCCTAGGTGTGGATAAAAACTTACTCGAATCAATAGGACTTTCCTCAGCTAAGGTTTGTATTAGCAGTGTACAAATTTAGTACAGATACAGTAAAAATCATAAAACCGTGAACACTTTTATTGAAATTGTTGGAGAAAACCATCGAATGATAGCTCAAAATAGCAGAAAATGGTAAAACATGGACAGTAATGGAGTCAAAAGTTTTTGGAACAGTTTGACAACTAGTTTCACGGCTTTTGTATTTTCACTGTAAACCTCCGCTCACGGACACCTCACGGTACGGACACTTAGTAATGGTCCAAGCCATATACAAACACTACATTTTAACCTGCCTTATGCAGACACCTCTCTTAAGTGAACACTAAGTCGTTGTCCCAGCCACACACAAACACTACAAGCTCCCATAAGCGGACACCTCTCCGTAGTGGACACTTACGGGAGGTTCCAGTGTACATGTTTTAATATAATACATCGCTGTTCTAGGAATAATAAACCTTTTGTGTGTGTGCTTTTCATGTACGTGAAAGAGTACCTTTACAGTAATGCGATTTTCAAAACGCATGTGATTAGAAAAACAATTTATAATCGTTCGGTTTCAGCTGTGTTTGTTTCTGTTCGTTAGTCAGGTCTGTGGTGAGTGTTCTCTAATATTACTGCTACCAATTCTGATAGCGGTTCTTTTTTATTGTTTTAGAGGAAAGTCCCGTACAACGAGAAATTAGTAGAAAACCTTATTAGAGTGCTGGAGCTTGGTTATCGAAATGGTAAGCATACTTACAATTTTACTCCAGGGATTTCTACTCAGTGGAATGTGTCTTTTTCAGGTGTTGTAAAGGGTTAAGCCAGGTTTACACGAGCATTTTTTGTAATAATTTTTATGTGACAACTATATTTGATCGTGTAGATGACACAACAATTATTTGTTGGCAGTTCAAAATTTAGTGCGCGAGTAGTGACCTTGAACAGCGGAGATACACACAGAGATATGTGCGCACAGTGCTCAGGGAGAGATTGGGGACCACATATGCCGACGCAATATTTGCCACACTTTATGCGACAAGTTGTCAACACGAGCATTTTTTTTATGTGACAACTTTTATTTGTCACATAAAAGCTAACACTCCAGCTTCTCAGTAAATATTTTTGTCACATAAACATAAGCCAATTTTCCTTGTCTACACGAGCAAATAAAAATTGTCAAATAAAAATTGCTCGTGTAAACTGGCCTTTAAAGAGAGACGTTAGGGAACTTCATGCTGGCTATCAGCTGACAAGTGCCTTTTAATTTTTTTCCAGGGAGTCAAGTGCGCGTGGTAACACTGGAAATGTTAATTTTACTGCTCAAGGAGCTGATCGTGTACACAGAGGATAACACTAGATGTAGCTACCTTGATGACAGACACCTAGCACTCATCGAGGTAAAGAAAAACCTCTGGCACACAGGGTAGCTTTGCGTTTTATGAGCTCTGTATTTGAGTAAAACCAACTAGGGCAAAAGTCTCTGATCAATCAGAGGAAACGTACCTTTGTATCAGCCAATCAGGCGCAAAGCCAAAACCAATCGTGACTTGGCTTACGCGTTTTCCCGCGCTTGGCACCGGTTGCTCGTTTTCCCGTGCATGGCACCAGCTGCTCGTTTTCCCGCGCTTGGCACCGGTTGCCCGTTTTCCCGCGCTTGGCAAGGGTTGCTCGTTTTCCCGTGCATGGCACCAGTTGATCGTTTTCCCGCGCTAGGTGCAGGTTGCTTGTTTTCCGCGCTTGGCACCGGGTGCTTGTTTTCCCGTGCATGTCACCAGTTGCTCGTTTTCCCGCGCTTGGCACCAGTTGCTCGTTTGCCCGTGCTTGGCGCCTCCTGCATGTTTGTGCTTCCGACAGTCATCAGAAAAGTGCTCAAGCTAACAAACAGCAAGTTTAATTAATGTAAACCCTCTTTTGTTTGTTTTACAGAACGTACGCGAGGCCAGCACGTTGCAGTTAAGGCATTATTACAAGGTATACATAATGCCGTTAATTTGTTTTCTTTCTTTTTCTTCTATTTGTAACGTTGAACATAAACTACACGCGCTAGACACTTTACTCTACCTACACTTGCAAACAGAGAAATACCCAGCCTTTGTTGTTGTGTTGTGTAGAGTACTTAGGCTAGACCCTTATAACTTCATTCACTTGACCACACTCCACTCAAGTGAATCGTTAGAGCAACTTGACAAAATTCTAGGGGTGGAGAAGGGGTAAACTTCGATAGGCTATTATTCTTTTCAGGTGGGAGTAGCAATAAGCCTAATAACTTCGTGGTGCCAAAGATTGGAGCAGACTTCACTTTATATTACTTATTTTTCCAAGCGTTAAAACAAATGTGTTTTTTTTTTTCAACAGGAAGATGAAATTTTCCTGGACATGTTTGAAGATGAGTACCGACAAACAAAGGTATGATTTTAAACTCTACGAGTCATTTGTTTGGATGAATGTAGAGGGACAAATCAGTTTGAGAAATTAATAATACTGTATCACGGGAAGATGGTAATTTGTTTTAATTCTGAGAAGTTAAGTGTTGAACTAAGTGTTACTGTCTGATGTTAGGTGAAGCCGCCCAACTTGCAACATTTGATGATGGATGCCACGCTGCTCCTTCCACTCACGGGCACACCGCTGACCGGAATTGAGTTTTACAAGCGTCTGCCCTGTGGAGAAGTGGAACATACTCGAAGGGTAAGTCCAGTGTCAATTTGTCTGTTCTTGTTTGCTTGACGTACCATTAACAATGCGTACCTTTACCAAGCTCATCCTCGTTTCCAAGGTCTCACCACCTGAAAAGGAAGTTGTAAACTGGGGCGACAATTTTTCGGTTCAAGTTCTCTTGAGTCCAATTTCTGTCAAATTTTCAGTCCTAATCCAAATACTTAAACAAATGTGATACATCTTAGAATCGCCCTGAATTATGCTAAGAATAAGTGGTCTTTGCTTTTCTTTTCTTCCTTCATTTATTTTTTTTTTTTTGCGTGAGGCAGAACTTACCCCCAAACGCTCTGTTATCTTATTGAAGGTAGTTTTAGTTCAAACATACCTGTAGCCAATTTGTTTGATTTCAGGCGATTCGTGTGTTTCTGCTGATGAGAGACCTTTGTCTGGCATTGCTGGGGCAGACCGAACAACAACTGCCTCTATCAAAAGTAGAAAACTCTGTCCATTTGGAAGACGTCCTGGACCTAAGTAAGTTCAACAGAAAATGAGCTAGTCCATTTGACTGTCATTGCAAAGACGTAAATGCTCTCTTTGAAACTAAAGAGTAACATTGCATGGACAGTTGTAGCTAACACCACAATTTTGTTTCGGTTTTCAGATAACAGTGACTTGATAGCTTGCACAGTGAAGACAGAAGACAAGTATGTTTCGTGTTTTACCTGTATACATTTTGTCTCTTGTATAAACTATAGATGTTAGAATGTATCTACGGGGTTAGCCTGCGGATGTATCTTTTTGTTATGACGGAACGCTCGTAATAGTAGTTCGAAACGAGAAAAGGATGTTTTATTCAAAGGGTTATCCAGTAGTAGCTACGCTATTTCCGTAGTTGATCATGATGTTGTTAGAAATGGCCATTTCCACAAGAGTTTTCGTTCCTGTCCTGTTATAACATTTCCTTTGCCACTTATTTGCTTCAGTCCCAGAGGTTTGTATAGTGTGAGAACGTAATTTGATTGTTGTGATGTGATTGTTTCTCAGACAGCAGCGCCGTTTCCTTGTCATAGACGAAGCTCAGTTTATACTCGTGGAACCAGACACAACCAAGTTAGGTTGGGGCGTGGTCAAGTTTGTTGCAAGGCTTCAGGTAACAAACCTGTCACGTTATGTTATGTTAAACTGTTTTTTTTAAGCATTTAATACTTATGAAGTTTGCCAGAACACTTCTCGATTAGGACCCTTTGATCGAATAAACAGTCTCACACTCGTTTGCTGCCAACATTTATTCTGCTTCACGAATAGGAATCTTGCAAATGTTCTGCTTTTTGTTGCGTCCGGATCGGTCATGGTTGACGCATTACAAAAGTTTATTAAAAAATGCAACGGTCATGACTTAAAAAAAACTACTGTCAACGTTTCATACAAGAGTTTCTTTGAGAGTTAGCAATGTTTATAAACTTACTTTATAACGTCGGCAAACCAAAAGTACAGGTAGCATTTGCCAGTGAACGGTTTAAGAGTTTTGTTGGAATCGCAGTGCACGCCAACTTAATGACAGCCAAATGATAGCTGTCGGTGTGACAACAGTAGCTGGTTTCGCTTGACTGTCGACCTTAGACAACAGTTTCTTTAGAAACTAACTTTTCCCATCAACGAACTTAGCAACAAACTAAGGGAAGCTTACCTGAAAATGAACCAAGTGCTATATGAACTTGGACATCGACCCAACACCAGTTTCTTTAGAAACTAACTTTCCCCATATGTGCTTCTTAAGGGTACATCAAGAGTCCTTTCTTCTTGCTAATTGACAGTCTTCTCATCTTTATGACTCAAGTGCAATGTAATTTACATACTTTCTTTTGGGTGTTAGGATGTGGAGACGGCCCCTGATAAGGAAGACAGTCGCTCACTATTCATCACCATCCACCAGCCCAGCTCAGTTCGAAGCCTCACCAAGGTTCGCTACCGGCCTATCCTGTCTGCTAAATTCATATTTGATGATTATATCCGCTGCATGTCTGCTAAGCAGCGCCTGCAGAGGCGGCGTACAATGCTCAGACAACATAAACTACACTGCATAGCACAGCTGTTAGAGCTGCCAGCCATGGCCTCTCCTCCGTCCCATTATTACTCTATTACCCCGCCGGCTTACGTGAATCTGGGCCCAGGACAGCTTGAGTCGCCAACAGACTCCCAAACAACTGAGCCCGCGGACGAAGGATTTGATCGGCACGCGCAGCATCAAGCGCACGCGCAATCATCTAGTGATACGTCACAGGATTCAGTCCAGGCCTCGCTCGCCACAGCCATGGCCACACCCGAGCAGTGTTTGTCTCCTATTCATGCGCAGGGGCGACGCACGACTTCGCAAGCTGAGGCGCTAGCTAGCGTACTAGAACAGTCACCTCCGGCTAACAGCACGACCAAACAACGGACTACGTCGATAGAAGAAGCGACGGAAGCCATAGAGATGGAGCTTACTAACTCTGTAGTTCAATCTGCCAAAGGAAATGATTCCACTGGCGAGTCCACTCCTGTAGAGCGCCGGTCTCGCTCACATTCCATGGAAAATCTTCCACATTCAACTGCCAGGAGAAATCCAGTATCGCTCTCAGCCCCTGCCACTCCCCGTGGGGACAGGCGCTCCTGTCCGGCTATTAAACTCGATGACGTAGACAGTTTAGTAAAGTCAAACACTCAGAACTCCATGTCTGAGCCTGCAATATTTTTCTCCGGTCAGTGGGATTCCCCTCCCGCGCCAGCTAATAAACCTGTGGAGAGAAAACCGAAAAAGACTGGAAACAAAAAAGGTGCGCAACGAGGCAAAGGAAGGCAACGAAAGAGATAAACATTTATTAATGATTAAAATACTATTAGTAATAAGCTTTAATTCTTAGTAATTATTTCGTCACGTTGACGTCGTGAACGGAGAAAAGTCCCACTTTTCGGAAAATACCAATGATATTTATATGAAGTATACAGTGTACCAAAATGGAAGTTCTTATCACGAGAAAAATGAAATTATTTGTTTTTAAATCGACTTTAAAAACCTTATAGGTAGATACTAATTAGTTCATCCTTTTATCGAAGGACTAATTATCACTGGTCAGAAATCTTGACCAAGGGCCGATTGCTCCCAAGACGATTAATAAGAAATGTACGAGACGGGTGAGGAGAATTTGGTGCTGGATCTAGATTCGTTCGACAGGAATGTACAAAAAATTCATGTTGCGGGAAATTTGTGTGGTTTTTTAAGTGGGAACAAATATCACGCGCATTTTGTGAAAGTTCACACAAACAAATAAATTTTGACAAAATGCAAATGAAATAATTTCATAACTTCACAACTGTTCATTTGATGAAATACGACTTTAAAAGAAGAGTTTTGGGACCAAATGGGTTCGTTTTATTGGCCTGCACCTGTGTGGACAAATTTGTTTAGAGATTATGCTATTTCCACAAGTAAAAAAAATTAGGATAATAGAAAAAAACAGAAGGTACACTTGAAAGCGAAAGCCTATGATGAATACATGCACAATAGATTAAGATATTATATTAAAGAAAGGAAAAAAACAACTGAATCAACACAAAACAGCTTATTTATGACAAGATCTCTTTACGCTACGAACATTTCCGAAGACTCGTCAAGTTTCCCGACGTAGTGCCGAAGATTTGCCGATTAGTGAAAATGCTAAATTGTCATCAACCTTTCAAACCTGCAGTTAGACTCTCCTACAATGTTATACAGTCGAAGCTCTCGTAAGCGGACACCCTCTGGACGCGAAAAAAGCGTCCGTAACTGGAGCTGGCCGCTTACAAGAATGGTTCTCGTACATGTCGTAAGCGGCCACAAGAGGTGTAGGGGATTTATGTCCGCTTACGGGAGCTTGCCCAGCAAACAATAACCCGACGGACGCGCATGACGACAAAACAAGCACTGAAATATGGTACTGTAGTTACTGTAAAATCATTGTGTCGAACGGCGATGTGAAGTTGATTGTTAAAAACAAGATATAGAGGCTGTTAACAGAATTTTCATTGGGGTGTCCGCTTACGGGAGCTTAAAAACAAAGAAAAAGTCTAAGTCGTAATCTCTGAAAGTGTCCGTGGCCGCTTACGAGAATGTAAAAATACAGAGTTTGTATGGAAGTTAAAACGGGGTTTCAAACAAGGCGGCCGTAAGTAGAGCTGTCCGCTTACGAGAGTGTCCGTTAAGAGAGCTTCGACTGTACTTTGAGCTACGGGCTGTACTGAAAATAAAAACTGATGGAATTAAATCAAATAAGAGCAAGAATTTAACATAGTTGTAATTTCTGACTGCCTGTGATGTATGGAGAAGCCGGGAAATTTGAATCAATTTTTGGGAAATTCTGCATTTCTACCCGAGTCGAGGAAGTTTTATTTTATTGTGCTGGTTGGCGAGGAATATTTGGGTGCGAGTGTGCTGTGCAATTCCCGAAACCCTGACAAAATAAAGAAAATAATAAAAAAAATTCATGGACTTCCATTTTTGGGTGGTTATCTAGCTGTTTAATCCTCATATGAAATACATCAGATCTGTCCAGCGCGTTTTCACGGTAAAAAACTTGCGCCAAATTCCAAGTCAAAAGGCCCTTAAGGCCGCCTCGTGGCACACTATTGCGCAGGCGTATTTTGTATTCTAGGAATGAATTTTCGGCTCCCAGAACAATCATTTGTCAACAAAATTAAATTAGTTTAACTTAAAGATCAAGTCAAAGTAAATCAATGAATGAAGTTTCAAGGCTAAAGTTCTAACTAATGGGAAGTTACAGGGACATTCGGCCAAAAACATGGAAACGAGGCTAGGCAGGCCAGGGTGGCTTTTTCCATACAAATCTTTTAAAATTGAATGAGTCACAAATCTGCAGCCTTTTAACCAAAAACACTGAAACTTCTCAGTTTAGCATATTATTCTATACATTTTCAAATGTCACCATCAGCATTTTCAGAAACTTGACCAAACAAAAGAAATGAATGACAACCAATTTTGCATAAAGGTCTATTATTTATTTTTTGGATTTTTTACCTGCTCGCTTATTCTCGGAAAATGAGCATTAGATGTTAGGTTTTACACTTCTCGTTGTTGTTGCTCACCAAAAGTCGCGTTACATATTTTGAAGCGTGACATCTGATATATGATATAGGATACTCGTAAGCAAGATCAAACGCTGTCTTCTTTATACCCCTTTGTAAAGAATGCCAGAGAGAACTCATCAAATATATATATTTTTTATCTTTAGTTTATATTTTGTATGCCCGAATGGCATATTTCGCTTTGTGCTCTAGGCGGCGATCCTCGAAAAAAGTGCACGAGATGTTATAGTTTTTATTTGACTCATTGTGATCGTTAGATTTTTTCTGATGTTTTGGGTAGGTTTATTTTATTTAGACTTCCCGTATTTAGATTTCTGTTGAAAAAGAAGTTGAGGTCGGCTGGTTGCAATGCTGTTTTTAGAAAAGCTTTCACCTTTACTTTTAGGTCACTCCAACCAGGTTTTGGGCAAATGGTTATTACCTCTAGTGATCATGAGTGGCACTGTTTCATGGCTTACCCTACTTTTCATGGAAACCAAAAAACAAACAAAACAAAACATAACCGACGGTCAATCGTTTGAGTGGATCACCTAGCCTATTAAATAAAATAAAATAAATAATAACTTTATTAACGTGTCAAATCTGTAGTAGCTGAGGGAAAAAGTCCCCTCTACTAATTGTGGACACCGAACCTGCCTAATTAAAAAACGTAATTAATATATATAAAATAGAAAATATTTATATACATTTAAAAAACCTAAGTACATTGCGTCCGTGAAATAGGTGAGAAAAGGTGACCTTCACGGGCATTGATATTTTGTTAAATTAAGCGCATATTTGTGTGAGGTGGTAGTTGGGTAGCCTCTCGGTAGCAAAAGACCAAAGAACACGTTTGGAATTTTGTCTAGTACCTCCGTAACGACCACCCATTTTAAACTACTACATCCGTTTGACCACTAATACGACCTATAGAAGCGATTTTCGATTGAGTGTCGTAAAACCAAAACTAAATTATTCATTCTGGGCAATCACTAAGGACACAGACAATCCAGTGAACCATTAAAAATTCGAGGCAATTACATGTAGCCGCTCAGACATGTTTTCCCGCGTTTGGCGCCGAGTCACGATTGGCTTTACTTCTTATTGAGCAAGTGACGCGAGTTTTTTTTTTTATTTTTTTACTTTTTTTTATTTTTCAATAAACCACTAAACACAGTAATACAAAGCCAAAAAAATGCGAATTACTTTCGACACTCAAGTTAAATAACAATTGTAGATTAAGACAAGGGACCTGTTTAGGGCGACTCCCTCTTCCAAGAACTAAGAAATTCTAAGAGTGGTTTCGATATACAGTAAAACCCCGATATAACGAAGTGCCAAGGGACTAGAAAAACGTTTTTGTTGCAACAGGGTTTTGTTATATCAGAGTTTTTTCTACACATTTTGCTGTAAGTATTAATGTAGACAAAAGAATACCGCCCGTTATAACGGGGCGTCGTTAAAGCGGCTTAATCGGGATTCCTATGTAATGGGACGAAACTCCTGAAATACCCTTTATCGTGAAATCAGATCTCTGACTATCCCTTCTGAAATCAAAAGTGCCTTCGTACATTTCTTCGGGCACCTATTTTTTTTAAACGTTTTTATGGTAAATGAATTCAAGACGCTAGTTTGGTGTGCGTTGTACTGTACTCAATATTATTAGTATTGTTATTAAGATTATTTAGATACAGGACTCTATTTAAACAAGCTCTAATGAACTGGAAATTCCTCTCTAAATATTTGGTGAAATAAATGAACAATGGAAACGAGGTGTTATAACCTGGAGCGAAAATTCAATCGGTCGAGGTGCCATACACCTGCTATAAAGACAATTTACCTTCAAATTCAGGGCAAGAAACCACCTTTGCTTTCCGGTTGACTGCCGTTGAACCCCAAAGGTAGCAAAACGTTTATTAATTCAACAGAGCTGGTGAAAAAAGGGCAAAGAAGTCAGTGATTATCACAAAATCTACAAGTACGAAGAAAAAGTTGCCAATTTTTTAAGAGTATAACTTCCGCGAGCTTTTCGAGCGGTGAAGAGGCTTTCACATTAATACTACGCAACTCAAGCTCTAAACGTAAGTAAATATAGCTTGATTGCTTTGTTGACTTCGCTTGTTTATAAATGACATACCGTAATTCAGTGTGTCCAATTTTGAAGCAGTCGCCATAATAGAAACAAAAGTTAAACTAGCGATGCTTGCGCTCATTGTGGTTTTTTAGTTTGTGTGGGTATTTTATCACTACAATGAACTTTTTTGTGGTTGATTCGTTTCAGTTTTTTTAGAAACTAATTGAGTAAACATATTCTTCTGTTAGGCAGCCCACGACTGACTTGGCATGCGACATGTTTTTGTTTGTTCTTCTCTTTGTACTGTGTTCGGATTTTACCTGTTCAATTCCATGGCGAGAGGCCGTCAATGAAAATGGTAAATGGTTTTTTTACTTGTGTAAATAGTGTCGTTTTTTTATGTTGATAGAGCTTATGATTACTTTGTCTACCTACAGTTGTATCCCGCTAATTCGAACTCGGTTATTTCGAATTCCCCGTTATTTCGAACTAAAATCCATTTTCCTTGAATTTGCACTTCATTCATTTACTCTCGCCTCGACTGACTTGGCATGCGACATGTTTTTGTTTGTTCTTCTCTTTGTACTGTGTTCGGATTTTACCTGTTCAATTCCATGGCGAGAGGCCGTCAATGAAAATGGCAAATGGTTTTTTTACTTGTGTAAATAGTGTCGTTTTTTTATGTTGATAGAGCTTATGATTACTTTGTCTACCTACAGTTGTATCCCGCTAATTCGAACTCGGTTATTTCGAATTCCCCGTTATTTCGAACTAAAATCCATTTTCCTTGAATTTGCACTTCATTCATTTACTCTCGCCTATTTCGAACTCCCGCTATTTCGAACTATTTTCGGTTTACCCCGACGGTTCGAAATAACGAGGATCGACTGTATATGGTTTGCTTGCGTGTGGTATCATAGACTGTCTACAGCCTCTTTATTTTATATTCTCTCGAGGATAGGGGGAGTAGGCTCGATTTCCGCCGCCTCCTCGAGTCCGGTTTTTGTTCCTCCCCGAGAGAGACTTTGCTTTCGGGGGGAGGAGCGCGGGCTCATTTTCCCGAAAAGCGGCTGGAAATCGAGCCTATAGGGGGAGGGGCCTACTGTTTTGCGTTGGCGTCCAGTTATCTCGTCGTTCTTTCTACGCGCTCGTCGCTCAAAAATACGAAAAAAAATAAAGGGCTGTTAACAGTCTAGGGGTACCAGTACTTGGCCTGTGAGTGTTGACTAGACGTTTTAATCGTTGAAGAATTGGTGCAAAAACCTTGCATAAAGTGGTCACTGGTAGATAGAAGTTCGCAATTTAGTCGACAACTCAAACATATTATTTGACGTAACAGTTGAAAGTCGGTTGCTAAAGTTTTTGTTGGGGTGGGAAATTTCTTTAACTTGTTAAGGTAGCTGATAATAATTTACAGGTCTTATACTTTTATGGGTCAGTACTCAAACACTTTACCATCTACTATTTCAGAAATGGTATAAAACAAATGCCCTATCATTGGTCAATAAGTTGAGGTCATTTCCTTGACCTTAGTGGTTACCATAGCAACAATATAACCTGTCAAAAGCACCCTTGATTTAAGCTTTTAGTGCTAATAACTCGAAAATGAACTTGGTGACCGCTATGTTTTATTGTTGAGTTATGATACAACTTTTGGCAAAGTTTAGAGAAATTCTATCAGAGCGGCTCAGAGCCACATTGATTTTTTGAAAGTTAAGGTGGCTCTGAACCACTCTGATAGATTTTTTTAAGCTTTGCCAAAAGTTGTATCATGACATGCTGATCAAAATTCAACAAGAAACAATAGGGGTCATCGAGCTCGTTTTCGAGTGTTTAGCACTGAAAGCTAAAATCAATGGTGTTTTTAATAGGTTGTATTGTTGTTATGGAAAGAATTGTAGTAACAACCTATTAAAGTATAAGGACTTGAAAATGGCTAATACCGTTATCAGCCACCTTAAACTAGACACCAAAAAGAGCGAGTGTAACCTAACACGCAATTGGTGTACTTGAGATCAATTCATTTTTTTTTTAATTTTTCGTTTCACGCACACTAGCTTCTCAAACGCGAGAGCAAGATGGTTACCTTTCACTAGTAACTTAGATCAAACAGCCAGCCAGCCGTAATCGCTGATTTTATACTCAAATCGATTTCTAGGACAAAGCCAGAAGAATGTGACCTACTCGTGTCGCGAAAATAATGGCTTTTGGTGTACCGAATTCGATTCAGTTTTGTTTGGCCATTTTGCAAATACCATGACCTCAGTTAGAAGTCTATCTTTGTAGATTTCCAAGTTTTTGTCGAGCCCGCAGTTGTTTTGTAGTGTTTAGTTCGTAGCTCCATTCCCCGATCCAGAAACCTCGGGGAGAATGGGCACCAAGTTAGAAGCCGCTAGTGCTCGGGAATTCTCGGACACGAGTTTCCGCCCGAAAAACGACTTGTTCCTCTTTGTTTGCTTCAAAGACATTTGACACTTGCAATTCGTTGTTAATCAAATAGATATCGAAATATTCGGTATCTGACCTTTTGGATAAGTATTTACAACATTATTTCTGATTGTATTTTTCATGTCAGATAACCCAAAAGGCCTGAAGGATAACACTATTATAGATCGTATTGAAGAAGCAAACGAAGGTAAGGGTTTTTTTTTTTTATCTCAATCGAAACTCAGGTTTTGGTAGCACTGTTAATTCCCCTCCCCAAATATTGTTGTTTTTTTTCAATAACTTGGCTGCAATGAGCACTGCCAAGTTAAAATCTGGGGAATATATTCCTTTCCACCTACTTCACAATCTCTGAGTTTGTTGATGTTTTTGATGCAAGCAAAACGATCTTGTTATCTTGGTGAAAACGCTCTATACACTTCATTCAATCATAGTTAGTTGAAGGGACTACTAACTTTGTTCACGGAAATTGTCGGCCTTTGGCCGAGGAATTATTTATTGAATCATAGTTAGTAGAGGATTACAAATCAATCAGATCAATGAAAGCGATAAAAACCCACTTTGTAACAAATTCTAAAATTTTGTAAGGAATACTGTCCTTGTGTGAAATGAATGTTTACGAAAACAGCTTTATACACTCAGAGGGCCTGTTTACATGATTCCGGAATGACTTTCATTCCGGAACGAGTTCATTCCATCCCCATACATTTCTCTGTATCTGTTTACATGATACCGAGACGAAAGTCAAGTCATTCCGGAATGAGTTTATTCCGGTTTTCATTCCGGAATGAAAGTTTCGTTCTGGGATGACATTTCATTCTGGTATCATGTAAACACAGAACGAATTTCGTTCCGAGATGAACTCGCAACTTGTTGAACCGCATACGGACTCCACGATTGAATTCAGAGCGAAAAAACGTAATAGCATTTACTGTTTAGCCCAAAGTGCAGCTCTGTGGTCAAATTACTCGTCAAAACTGCAGATAAAGCCATTAATGGGCACAAAAACATGTTTGCGCGAAACATGCGCCATCTTGTTTTTATCTCGCGCGAAACCACAGGCAGCCCAAGCTAACGATAAGAGCCACAGTACTCTAAGACTCAATTTATAAAGATTTGTATGGGAATGAAACAATTTTCTTTTACGATATAGAAATTCGAACGTTTTATGAATAAAACTGACTTACACTGTTGCTGTGTCGTGTTCTTTTTTTGTTTGCCAGCTCCTCGGGCCAATTTGAAGCGATTTGGACGAGTTATTGCTTTATGAAAATTTGAACACGTGTACTTTATTAAAATATTCCCAAGGCTGGAAACTATTTTCGACAGCATCACACTCGAAGCAAAATATCTTCCGTGAAATTGGTCAAATCGCTACAGCATTTCCAGCACCGTAATCTCCAGTAATTTCTCTTTCCTATCGTTGTCCATTTGGTTCCGAGTGCTCTGGAGAAGCGTAGAAAATTCTTCAAAGTGCGATTTTTGCTTTTCTTGTTATGCGCGGCCCATCAAACCACACACAAAATGGCGTCAGGTCGACAAAATCGACCTCAATGGTGGAGGGCATGGCGATATTGTCACTAACTCTTAAATACGCTGTGGGACCAGGAGAGGTCGATTTTCTACCGGAAATAGAAAACGGTGTTTAAGAAATCACGTGCCAGTGATTTTCTATTTCCGATAGAAAATCGACCTGTCCGGGTCCCACAGCGTATTTAAGAGTTAGTGACAATATCACCATGCCCTCCACCACTTAGGGCGATTTTGTCGACCTGACGCCATTTTGTGTGTGGTTTGATGGGCCGCGCATAACAAGAAAAGCAAAAATCGCACTTTGGAAGAATTTTCTACGCTTCTCTAGTGCACTCGGAACCAAATGGACAACGATAGGAAAGAAAAATTACTGGAGATTACGGTGCTGGAAATTCTGTAGCAATTTAACCAATTTCACGGAAGATATTTCGCTTCGAGTGTGATGCTGTCGAAAATAGTTTCCAGCCTTGGGAATATTTAATAGAGTACACGTGTTCAAAATTTCGCAAAGCAATAACTCGTCCAAATCGCTTCAAATTGGCCCGAGGAGCTGGCAAACAAGAAAGAACACGACACAGCAACAGTGTAAGTCAATTTAATTCATAAAACGTTGGAATTTCTATGTCGTAAAAGAAAATTGTTTCATTCCCATACAAATCCTTATAAATTGAGTCTTAGAGTACTGTGGCTCTTATCGTTAGCTTGGGCTGCCTGTGGCGAAACATGCGCCACCTTGTTTTAATCTCGCGCGGAAATTGTGCACGTGAAAATGCCTTTGGTTGAACCGGTCCACTCAGGGCCTGTTTATATGGAGGAGAGTTGTCCCTGGTAAGAGGGTTACCCTCCATACCGAGCCACCCCGGGCGAGAGAGCTTTTCATACGTTTCTTTATAAATGGCTGCGAACTGTTTATATGAGAAATTGCAAAGTTGGCTCGGGGGGCAGGGTGACCCTGGGTGGAGGGTCACTCGCTTTGAAGGTAGGGTGACCCTGGGGAGCGAGCCAACTTTTTTCCATATAAACAGTTTGGTTATTTTCGCCTCGCCTACCAGGGACAAGTTGACACATACAGAGCATGCGCAAACGCTGTAGTCGACCAAAACAAAATTGCAGATACATTGAAATCGAAGTCGGCGGTAAATTTGTCCAAAAAATGGTCGTGGTCGATGTTTCAGCGTTCCTTATTTAAAAAAGGCAGACATAATAGATGTTTCAAAACAACTCTCGCCAGTCTTTTGAACCGAGAGGGCCAAGTTTTGGCTCGGTCAACAGGGACAACTTTTTCATATAAACGCTCGGCAAAAGATAGCTCGGGGGAGAGGGTAGCCCTCCTAACAGGGACAACTCTCCTCCATATAAACAGGCCCTCAGTCATGTAAATGCAGAACGAATTTCATTCCGGAACGAGTTTAGTTCCGGAATGAAAGTCATTCCGGAATCATGCAAACAGGCCCTCAGTTCTGTTTATGCTTTGTGAATGTCACATGAAAGTACCAGGAGCGACTTGACTTCCACTGGCGGTGGCTGACTAAAACTCTACTTCTCTGGACGATAACCCTGTAATGCAATATAATGCTTTCCATGTCATTTTGGGTTTCATTTTAACTTCAGGCACACGTTTCAGAAATGTTTCCCGCAATCCCATAAATGCGACCCCATTTTGTTCAGTGAACGACCGAGGCTCTCTCTCCTTTTCTCCAGTTGCGGGGAGGCCGGTTGAAAAAAATATCACTCCAGTCTGTAAAATAAAATAGTCTGTACTTTTTGTTAGGTTATTGTGTGACTGCCATAACGCGTATCTTTCGCGACCAGACACAGCAATAATAAAGTCTAAAACAGAACGAAGCAGTTTAATCTTGAGGTTGAGATCGAAGTTGAGGTTGAGGTTTAAACTGAAAACAACTGTAGCAGGGGCTTTTTCTGGGATTTAGCTCTATGGCTGAGCGGGAGGTGCCCTGCCGCCTTCCGGGATCTTTTATATCAAGTGGACCAAAACAACATCAAGGAACATGGCGTTTAATGGAGATCTTGACTCACTCGCTTACAGGCAGAACTCAAAGTTATTACAAAAAGGACAATTGTCATAAACGAGTTGTAGCCAATAGCGTTTCGACACCTCAGTTTGACTTACGTAAGCTATACAAATAGAAAATTCAAAGGATGTTACTTTTCACACCCTTAAAACCTAGAGCTCATTACTTCAGTATTCGAAGGCTTTGTTCTAAGAGCAGGTGTAAAACACCTATACACTAGCTTTACGATAACAGAATATTGTGTTATTTCAAAATCTACCTTTTTACTGAAAAACGTCCCGTAACACAACATTAACAAAAACCTGTGAAACACAAATTAACAAGCAGCGAAAACAAACAGTCATTCTGTAGTAACAACAGGTGAAAACTGCAAAAATCTGCGCTCGTACAATACGGGGAACACTAAACGTGGATTTCCTCTGACGCGTAAATTTTTACGTGCGTTTACGTATGTGAGAAAATTTAGGGACAATGTATGAACGACTTGCGTACACGTTTACGCAAGTCGTTCATAAATTGTTTCAAAATTTTTCACGACCCGGCCACTTCATGTACATGTGTCGGGACCTTTTGTAGAACGAGGCATAACACAATAGATTCTATTCTTTGTATTCAATGACATGTAAATAAGTGGCCGGGTATTCTGAAGTTTAGCCGAAAAAATTTACGCGTTAATAAAATTTTCGTTCATTCGAAAGAAATCACTCCAAGTCCTGGATGTTTAAAACATTGGGAATTTTGCAAGTTGACGCGTCAACGACGCTATAAATTTGAATATAAAGTCATACAAAAGTGCTAATGCTAACTACTCGGAGCTAACTAACACCCAAACTCCTAATAGGGAGATTCCTAAGGGACCAAAAAAGCATATTGTGTAAGATCCAACATATTGTTATTCATATTTACTAGCTTATGTTCCTTTTGTTGTCTGAAGACGGTGAACGTTACATCATAAGATCTATAGCGCCTACTACAGCATATTTCAATCAAGTATAAAGGCCAACTACGGCGCAATATACCAGAAACTATTTTCAAGTCATTTTTTGTGCTAGTTTTAAGCGTGGTGAAATACATGTTTCCCGAGGCGGTCGACTCAAGCACAGGCAGCCCAAGCTAACGATAAGAGCCACAGTACTCTAAGACTCAATTTATAAGGATTTGTATGGGAATGAAACAATTTTCTTTTACGACATAGAAATTCCAACGTTTTATGAATTAAATTGACTTACACTGTTGCTGTGTCGTGTTCTTTCTTGTTTGCCAGCTCCTCGGGCCAATTTGAAGCGATTTGGACGAGTTATTGCTTTGCGAAATTTTGAACACGTGTACTCTATTAAATATTCCCAAGGCTGGAAACTATTTTCGACAGCATCACACTCGAAGCGAAATATCTTCCGTGAAATTGGTTAAATTGCTACAGAATTTCCAGCACCGTAATCTCCAGTAATTTTTCTTTCCTATCGTTGTCCATTTGGTTCCGAGTGCACTAGAGAAGCGTAGAAAATTCTTCCAAAGTGCGATTTTTGCTTTTCTTGTTATGCGCGGCCCATCAAACCACACACAAAATGGCGTCAGGTCGACAAAATCGCCCTAAGTGGTGGAGGGCATGGTGATATTGTCACTAACTCTTAAATACGCTGTGGGACCCGGACAGGTCGATTTTCTATCGGAAATAGAAAATCACTGGCACGTGATTTCTTAAACACCGTTTTCTATTTCCGGTAGAAAATCGACCTCTCCTGGTCCCACAGCGTATTTAAGAGTTAGTGACAATATCGCCATGCCCTCCACCATTGAGGTCGATTTTGTCGACCTGACGCCATTTTGTGTGTGGTTTGATGGGCCGCGCATAACAAGAAAAGCAAAAATCGCACTTTGAAGAATTTTCTACGCTTCTCCAGAGCACTCGGAACCAAATGGACAACGATAGGAAAGAGAAATTACTGGAGATTACGGTGCTGGAAATGCTGTAGCGATTTGACCAATTTCACGGAAGATATTTTGCTTCGAGTGTGATGCTGTCGAAAATAGTTTCCAGCCTTGGGAATATTTTAATAAAGTACACGTGTTCAAATTTTCATAAAGCAATAACTCGTCCAAATCGCTTCAAATTGGCCCGAGGAGCTGGCAAACAAAAAAAGAACACGACACAGCAACAGTGTAAGTCAGTTTTATTCATAAAACGTTCGAATTTCTATATCGTAAAAGAAAATTGTTTCATTCCCATACAAATCTTTATAAATTGAGTCTTAGAGTACTGTGGCTCTTATCGTTAGCTTGGGCTGCCTGTGACTCAAGTCACTCAAGTCACATCTGATCGAAAAAACTACAATCATATACAAGTCCCCCGGGATACAAGTATGTTCGATTAATTTTATGCGGTTCGGCTTTCTTAGTTTACACTTCCACAGTACCAGCAAAAGAAGAAGAAATGAAGTTAAAACGTATTTTTCGCTTTTTGGTGGCGATAAATTTGGTTACATTCGTTGGCATAATTGTTTACAGGAAAGAAACTGTGCAAAGGATCATCAGTTTTAGCCCGGACAGGATGAAAGATGCTGGATTTACAGCACAACAAAGTAAAGAAACACCAACTCGAAAGCCATTTATTTATCTCACGCAAACCGAGCAATGCCTTCCTTCAAACTTGACAACTTCTTCTCAGATTGGCGATCCCGAGACTTGCAACTGTGATGTAATAGTGCTGAGTTACCGAGTCAAGTGTCAAGAAAACAAGCGTTCACACATCAGTTATTTGTTTGATCGGAATACCCTCTTTGCATCAGGACGAAATGTGCTGTTTTTTGCGGCGATGAATAGAAGACCGGGCTACCATTATTACGTTTTTCTAGACGACGACACAACTCTCAAGTACAACATCTTTACACCCGCCAACATGACTAAAATGTCGCCGTTTCGAGCTGTGGAAAAGTGGCTGTTGGATTACGAGCCAGCCGTGGGAGTATTGGACTACAAGCATCATGGAGCAAGCGTTGTGCTTGAAAACAGGAGATATCTTTGTGGTATAAACGAAACGTCGTTAGTTCTTCCTACCGTGTTTTTCGACGCCATCTTTAACGCTTTTCATCATAAAGCCGTGGAACATGTCCTTCCCTATCCGACCCAATTTGAGCGCGAGTGTATTTATGCCAGTAATAGAAACACTATGTTTGCTGTTGAGGTCAAATTTGGTGGCCAAGCACTTCTGTTTGCTCCAGTCACAGCTATCAATGTTAGACATCGCAGTAAATATAAGTACTGCAAAAACATAGAGACAGCTATTTACCGTAAATTAATACAGAGGATCAAACAAGAGGCGCCTCTAAAGTTAAGAAATCATGCTATATTCAAAATGTTACACGAGAATCCAGACCTGTATCTTGTGAGATACCGTCAAACAAATTTTTCTATAAGTCAGTCACAATCGTTTTGTGTGAATGTAACTCGGCGCCAGCCTATAATTCCATACAGGCGTTTGCTAAACATGGTTCAAAATTAAAATGATAGTTACCGATTACCATTTATTCCTTTATATACTATATACAAGGCTAAAAAGAGTTAAAAATTGTAAAATTCAAATGATAAAACCTAACGTTTTCGGCTGTTTGCCATCATCAGGGTGGTGAAATACATGATGGCAAACAGCCGAAAACGTTTGGTTTTATCATTTTAATTTTACAATTTTTAACTCTTTTTAGCCTTGTATATAGTATATATTTTATAAAACGAACATTATGGACATTTATTATTTTATTACTTAATACTAGTCAGTATACTAGCCTGTGTACAGCCGTCCCGCTCCGCTAAAAAAAAGGAGCTTTAGCAGACCACGACGGCAACGTGAACGAGAACAAAAGATTTAATGAGCAGAATAACAGCTCTGCACGTGCGTTTTAAATCCTGGTACATTTCTTGGCCGTTCTCTGCAAAACAACAACGCGAAATTGACAAATGCGTAATTTAAAGAGCGTGAACGACGGCGGCTAAATTTTCGTATTTCTAATTAAGGTTCTTAATATATTCAGCTGCAGCTTGTTCCTAAACCAATAGTTACACTGAATACATCTGGATAATCGCAAGATTTTCGAGAAAAATATAAATTAATCTTGCACCAGGCGTTGTCCTCGGCGTCGCTCTCGTTATTCTTGATTTGCAACCACGTGACAAAACAATAAAACATGTTTTTGCGGAATCTGCCTAATAAAAAAGTTTAGTTCCCAAAGGAGGAGAACGCTTTGTTCCTGTCATCCAACATGGCTGCTGTGACGTCAGCTGCAAGCCAGCAATTGCTAAAGGTCCCTTTTAAATCGCGGAGGGGATGGCGATGTATGTGTGACGTCAAAGAGCTCAACCTGTGGTCATGCATCCTGCATGTCTAGGGTCGTCTAGCTTACTACTTCAAAATCACTGTTTTCGTCACTTTCCGTATCTGAAACAGTCTCGTATTCATCTGCTTGCTGTATCACTCTAACATTACTACGACGACTACCACGCGAAACACATCTTATGAATTCCACTGACTACTTTGAAAACATTCAGCTATTTTCATTTATCTCGGCATGCTTTGAATTGAGAGACAATCTTGTAACAGTGATCACCACTTCGAACTGTTAAATGAACAATTATTGTTAGTAATTCTTTTATTTTGTTTTTTGCTATGTTATTTTCTACTTTACTAGATATCTTAGTTAACTGAAATAATATGTAATCAAGTTTAAGTAGCTTTTGCAATGCTACCAAATTTCTATGTAGTCATGCAAATAAAGCTTGTTCTTATGACAAGAGTGGAAAATGACTGTCAAATACGTGATCTGATCGTTGCTTTAATCAAAATCAAATTGCTGTAGTGTTCGTTTTAGTGTTTAAATCCGATTACACAACAAGAAGGGCTAATGGGATATCCGTGGTACATACATACTTTATTTGATAAGTAGGTTAGGGTAAAAGGCAGCCAAAGGGCTGATGTGGACCTACTATACTAAAAATTAAGAATTACATTTGTAAAACTTTTGATGAGTTGTTTGACCCGACGTACGTTTGATCAAGGGAAACAAAATTTAGTTCGAGTTAGCGGGGAATTCGAGTCATCCGATTTCAAGTTAACCGAGTAAAAATGACTGAAAAGTGGGGGTCAAATCGTAGAGAAATGGAAGTTAGTTCAAGTTAGCGGTTCTCGTCCCCATAGCCCTTTTCGTTTCTCTTAGCCGGCGAGGCTTTGGTACGAGAAACAAAGGGCTCTGGGGACTCAGGATTTCCAGTCCTTGATTCTAGGGCTTCCGGTATCAATGTATGCAGTCATAATGTTTCAAAAGAATGTACGAGAGAGTCATTGCGTTTTTGACTTCCGTTCAAGGATTCTTTGTTCCAAACGGCCAATCAAAAACATTCGAATTAATTCAAAAATCAAATTTCCCCATATTCCTTCGTTTCTCGTGCCAAGGCTTCACCGTCTTAGGGAAGCGATAAGGGCTATGGGGACGACAATGATTAGCGGGGATGTTCGAATTATCCGAGTTCGAGTTACCGGGGTTCTACTGTAAATTATAAATAATCGTCGTTGTCATGAACGTCGCCGTCGTGGTTCGTAAAGTCCCGGATCTAGATTCGAACGCGCAAACCACGAAGAAATTGGACCTGCCCAATACGACACGTCATTTTGACACCTTTGATTGACAGGTACACGTGACTATCAGCTGTCATTCAGGGGTACTTGATCTTCAGCTACTCTCCTCTGGTTAGAATGTTTGTCCATTTCAGATTGCTTTCCAGCATTCTGTCAGGTTGCGTTAACAATTCACCAATACCCATTTAAACTCCTGGGCCCAGTTGTTCGAAGGGTGGATAACGCTATCCGCAAGCTAAGATAAATCGCTATCCAGTGGATAAATGCAAACAAAACAACTACGCTATCCACTGGAAAAAGGTTTATCCGTTCAATAGCGTTATCCACCTTTCCAAACAACTGATGTGATCGTTAAGTGGTTTGTCCAAGAACACAACACAATGATCCCAGTGATGCGGAATTCAACGCGCAAACCATCAGGAAACCGCGCCTTTTAAACAAAAAAACTCATTCTTTTATTTTTTTTTCTTTCCAGAGGACCACACGGAACAGAAGGTCAAGAATATTTTTGAAGCTGACATTGAGCTGACCAAAAGCGACAGCGAGGGAGTGGACACCAAGGATTTCACCTCCAAAGATACAGCTGATGTTGATGTTGACAGTGTGGTCTCAAAGCGCAGAGCTATAGCTTCACGACGACTTCTCTGGGTAACAAAAGAAGTTCCAGTTGAACTAGGACGATCAGCAGGTAAGATGTCACGACATGTATAAACTCCTAAGGCTATATATTCACTCCTTACTGCGCAAGCTTGACGAAACGAGCGACTAACGAGAGTTTCGTTGTGGGATCGATTTTGAAATGTTTTAAGACGGAATCCTCCAGGCTGAGTATTAATAAATGAAATTATGTACCAAAATTATTCACATCTTATGTATTACTGTTCAAATATCAAATCAAAAGAAAACATTTCTAAAAGTACCAAACATTGGAAACAAATTTCGAAGTTCCACCGAATTCCACTTAATCGCTAAAGAGACAATTTTTCAAAGTTTACATGATTCTTTCGGTTCTTGTAAACTTTGAAATTCATTCTCTCAGGCCCTGATAAGAAATTGTGGTTGGTGCTATCACGGATAATTACTCAGTTATAATAATAATAATAATAATAATAATAATAATAATAATAATTTGCTAATTTATATAGCGCATATTTCCATGTTCTGATTAATAGCGCTTTACATATTGAAGGATTTAAATTATTCTGGTTCTCGATTTTCAATTTTTGTCCAACTTAAATCAATATTACTCCATTTCTGATGGATTCCGTCTTAAAAACGATAAAGATGGCCGAAGGGGGGGGGGGGGGGGAGTGGGCTTTGGCACACATGGCATTTCAATGAAATTATATAGCATTATTTAACCATGTGGAAAGTAAATGAATAATAGGTGTTTTTTTGCACTGACAACTCCTTTTTAAGAAAAATGGTAAGACAAAGGGATCTACCTCTAATTTACGGATATCAACATTTGATTACGAGAACAAGGTAATTCAATGAATAGGACTTCAGTTTAGACCTTGAAAAGTTCATGTTCTGAAGTCTTCATATTTGTTGTTCTCATTTTGATTTCCAATTCTATTTATCAAATGACACAAAGTTAAAAACATAAAGTAAACTGTATAATGCAAAAGACGTTTTACTATCGTGTCCATAAAAAATCGGATTTACGTTCTGGAAAGTTGTCGAAAAAGCGCTTGAGTTATTTATGCAAAAAAGGCATGAATTCTGTCAAGTCAGCATTCCCAAGGTTGCGTTTTTTTAGTTGTCTAAGTACTGTATGGAAAGATTAAATGTATGATCAAACAATATTTGACTTATTGCTGTATTTTCCTACTACATAAAGGCTATGCACAAACAAATATTATAAAGGCTATAGATGAAATACAGAAGAAGTCGTGTATTCGATTCAGAATGAAAAAGCGTGGTGATAGACACTGGATACGTTTTGTCAAGAAAATCGGGTAAGGAAGCTGATAAATACCGTAATCCCCTGGGGTACTCCCTGAAAATTTAGAGACGGGGGTGGGGATGGGGGCGGCGTGCTTACTCAGGAACTGCTTCGGCTTCAAGTTCCCGATGTTAATTAAATCGCATTTCTCAAAAAGTAGCGATTACAACAATAGATCTTCTTCGAATTGTATCTTTATGGCTGACCAGAGTACACAAGCCATTTCCTATCTCAGAGCAAAATGGTTCAGTAGAATCTATACTCAAATTTTAGACCATATCCTGAGCCTTTTGGAATCGCACATACCCAGCCTAGTCCCTAGGCGTTCTCTCTTGTTTTGGTGACTGCGCAAAGCCTGGGAACTGTGCTCTTCGGTGACGTCACCGCTCACGATGGAGCCCAGACTCCCTTGAGCCGATAACGCCTAGGGACTAGGCTGGCACATACCTATTTATAGTTCGATCGAAACTCGCTCTGTTTGCATTTGTGTCATTTTTACAGTGTGTGACAAACACATTTACATTTTGTGGCGCAACACGCCGCTTTCGTGCTGTTGAAATAATTTTAGCACAATTTTAATGGAAAAAAGTAATTTTGTCCTGTACTTGTTTGTATCTGAAAAGCGGGAAACCAATATAGTATCCACCGGTAATTATAAGTTACAGTAAATATAACATACACTCTTTTTATTTTATAAGAATATTTAGTTTCAAATTTGAGGCTGAAATTTGCGAATTTTTAAGAATATTTTAAGAATAAACCCGAGGCTGAGATTTTGAAAAGAATATAGTTTTTAGTTGAAACAAAATCAGGTATTTTCATTTCCGTCACTTTATCTCTGCGAGGAATGCTTTGTTTAAAGCCAAAACGGCCAGGCTGCAACGAAAAGCAACGGTACATGTGCACAATGTAACACGATACAGATCTGGACACCAAACACTTGAAATTGATTACCCAATACTTGCTAAAACGGGAATGTCAAACGGTATTTTCTAAGAATGTTCATAAGAATATTTTCAGCCTAAAATCGGCAGAAAATAAGAATATTCAGCCTGGGTCGGAAAAACTGTATTCTTATAAAAAAAAAAAAAAAGAGTGTAGACCTTTTCACGGGTTTGGACGCCATCTTGACGGGTAAGAAACGCCGTCAGAAATTACAATGTTTGTATGGGAATCCCATGGCAAATATTTTTTTCAAAAATTGAATTCTGAACAACTTGTGAAACGAAAAGTTAATATACTACGCAAAGGATTGTATTCTTCAAATTTGAAAGATGTAGCTGGGCTAGAAAGCATCCAGTTACGTTTTAAATTTTCCATTCATTTTTCTCAGTATTTTTTTCCGCAGCTTTACGTTCCGGCTCGGTGCGTTGGCGCGGTTCGCGAGAAAAAATTATAGACAAATGTATGGAAAATTCAAAACGTACCTGAACGCCATCTAGCCCAGCAACATCTTTCAAATTTGGTGAATAAAAATGTTTTCCTAGTATGTTAACTTAACGATTCAAAAGTTGTCCAGAAATCAATTTTTGAAAAAAATTATTTGCCGTCAGATTCCCATACAAACACTGTAATTCCTGACGGCGTTGCCTACCCGTCAAGATGGCGTCCAAAACCGTGATTAGGTCTTTTTTGTCGGGGTTTGTTTAAACAAAGTATAATACTTGGCTTCACACAAGAGCTCGTAAGTATAATCTAAGTGCACTTGGAACCTACTTTGAGTGTGAAGGGGCAAAACGTATTTACTTGAACTTTCGTAGTTCAAAGAAACCGAAGTACGCCGCCAAGTATGCCAGTACACTACACTTGAGAACGCACTTGACCAATAGGAAATGGAAGCCAAATGAGAGCGGCTTGCACCGTTGTCACGATTCTGAAAATGATTGACAGCTTGTACCTCAAGTAATATACTTTGTCATCAAGTGTAAAGCCAGATTTTGTAAAATGCGACTTGAGATTTTCAAGTGCACTTGAGCCAAGTGCTTACTTGAAACTAACTTAGCTTCTAGTGTGAAGCCAAGTAATACATCTTTGTTTTTTGTTAGATGTTTTTCTCCAGTTGGTCGTCAATACGACAAGCCAGGTATGCAGGAGTTATCAGTAGGTGCAGGTTGTAACAGCAAAGGAATTATTATGCACGAACTGATGCACGCACTCGGCTTCTGGCATGAACAATCAAGGACAGACAGAGATGACTACCTGGAAGTACTCTGGGAGAATGTCAAAAAGGGTACGTAGCATTGGTTACAATAGGTCACGTGGTATATCTGTGCTGGCAATTTTATTCAGAAGTCTTTTCTCGGGAGTAAGCGACCAAAGAAAGACATCTGAAATTCAGGCTACATTCGTGCCTATTAATGGAAAGGTACGGTTTTTTTGAGGTGGGGGGGGGGGGGGGGGGGGGGGGGGGGGTAGAGCAGGGGCCTCAGAGGGGAGGGTCATCAGTGAAAGTGAGCACCAAAAGGGGGAGGGTCATGCCGCTTTGTGAGCTATTCAGGGGAAGTAATTTTTTAATGAGAATTTTTGTGATGTTGCTTTCCATTTTTTTACAGATTAAGTTTTTTTCTTCTTTGATTTTATTTGACGTTTTATTGTAGGTACTAGGGTACATTTCCACATGTATATTATGCCATGGTACATAAAACATAGTTTTCAAGGAGGATTCGTGTCCTTTTCCGTCCGTATAGAGACAGCTTCTTGCTGTTGACTATCCGCTGCCTGATCTCCTGAGTGGTTAGTTCTGAAGAGTTACTAGTTGTTTCAACAATGCGCTCTCGAGATACCCTATAAAACGTTCCACACTAATTGTTCACATTTTCCTGTTCCACTGCACACACATTCAATTCGGTTCAATATCGAGATACCGTATATTCATATTCAAACGTTTTGTGTCCACAAGCGAAATGTTCTGAGGTTTCTACGGCATGGAACATACCATGTATTAGTGAAGGGAGGGTCACTTTTTTGTCAGTCACCTAAAAGTTGGGGGGTGGGGAGGGTCAGGAGTTTTTTAATTAAAGAGCAAGGGAGGGCCACCACTTGTTTGGAAAAAAAAAATTCCCCAGCGCCCCCCCCCCCCCCCAAGAAAAACGTGCCTTCCCTAATCACGAATTGTATTCGAGGTCGTGCGATTTTTTACTTATAGTACACTCAACAAAATTACTTCGTATCAACTTCGGAAATCAACGGAAGTCTCTGGGTCAACTTTGAAAGTCTGATAAAGACTTCGGGCAAACTTCGGAAAGAAGAGTAATTGATACTTCTAGGGAGTACAATTTGGGTTTAATTGTACTGCTCTTGTCCAATCAGAATCCAGTAATTTTGTTGTGTGTATTATAAACTACCAAATTCTCAGACCAAGCATGTAAAGAATTGTTTGACAACCAGTTAGGAAAATTTGCATTGCGAGCTAGGGACTTATTTAAAAACAACAATTCTTTCTATGAAATTATGAATATATAAAATCATATATTTGAACTGCGGATGAAGAATCAATAAAGGGAAGATCCTCGCAGTTATGAACACAACTTAAGCAGTTGCGAAAAGAAAGCCTGAAAAATCAGACTTGCCGGGACTCGAACCCTGACCCTCGCAACTGCTTAAGTTGTGTTCATAACTGCGAGGATCTTCCCTTTATTTATTCTTCATCCGTAGTTCAAATATGTGATTTCATATATTCATAATTTCTTTTTCATCATTCCCGGGTATATTACGAACCAGTTTATAATGACCAGTTCCCAGTTGTCTTGTTAGCTCAATTGGTTAGAGCGCTGCACCGGTATCGCAGAGGTCAGGGTTCGAGTCCCGGCAAGCCGGATTTTTTCAGGCTTTGTTTCGCAACTGCTTAAGTTGTGTTCATAACTGCGAGGATCTTCCTTTTATTTAATTCTATCTATGCAGGACAAGAACATAATTTTAACCGCTACAAACCAGAACAGCAGGATCCAACAGGAAGCTCGTACGATTTCTCAAGTATCATGCATTATGGGAATTACGCGTTTTCCAAGAATAAGAGGCCGACCATGCTGTCTGTGAAGGATCCGATGCTTCAATTTGGACAGATCGCAAAGCTGAGTTCCACGGATATTCTTCAACTAAACAGCATTTACGATTGCAAATGTGAGTATCCGTGGATCAAACTGCTTCGAAAGACCTTCCCGCGAATTTTAACCAATGTGCCACAACTCTGCTGTTGAGCTTTTTGCGTTGTTTTAATACCTTAAGTAAATAATAATACCTTAAATAAGGTATTTCCAGTGAAATAGAACTGCCTATAGATTTTCAATCAAACTTTGCCTGTCGGTTGTTTACCTAAAGGGAACTTTAATTTTGAAATAAAAAGGGGGTCACCTTATTCGTTTAGGAGCAGGAAGACCTTGTATCTATCAAAAAATCCAAAAATTTATCAGCTCCAGAAACGCTCATATTTGAACCGTTCAGTTTACGCTTTGTTAGAGCGAAAAAGTAGGGAGAAAGCAATTTGTAAAATACAGCAATAAATGTTATGCATCGATGTCAAGGAACAACTTAATGTATGTTTCATGATAAATGCACACACTTTTAATCGACAGTGATTAAATATGTTCCAAGCACGTAGTGTTCTCGAGGCCACAATTATCTTTTTACGAGGAGTGGCAAATTGCACGTTTTCGGTGATAATATATTTTTCTGCCAAAGAAAGTGATCTGTAGTCATTTTCTGGAAAGAATTTGATCGCTGCACTCAAACTAAGAGAAAAAAATGGTAGGTCACCATACTCGTTTACGAGAAAACGACGATTTAGCATTAAAAAAATGTAAAAGTTGTTTTTATAGTGGTCATGCACTTAGCTTCGAGATAGCTAGTTGACAGGCATGCCACTGAAACAGAGGAAACAGATATTTTAAATGAACATAACATGGTTAAAAATCCCAACTGGCAGAAGGCAGACCAGTTGGCTATATACAAAGAGTGACCGAGGATTTGAAATCGGGACTACCGAGAACAAATCCATGCCAGCTGGTGGCAGGGGCAGGTCTTGAACCGGGGACCTCCGGTAAGGATGCGCATTGCAATACTAAGGAATCACCTTAAAGATATATATTTCTTTTAAAATACTGTTGTCTTTTTCTGCAGCTGACAAGAGTCGTGGCTGGAGTAACTGGGGTAACTGGAGTCCTTGTGACAGGAAGTGTGCCAGAAAAAGAGAGAGATTCTGCTCCGCAAAGGACCTGAAAAAGTGTCCAGGAGCCACTGTAAGAAATAGAGTTGAAGTACAAAGAGGGAAGTGCCGGTCCCAGGAATGTTATGGTAAGCTGGGGAATATTATTTGAGAAATATAATGGATAAGTTGTCAGTGTATGGAGGGAGGCACTTTAAAAATACGTGTTTTAAATAGGAGCTGGTGAAACAAGAGGTAAAGTTAAATGGTCTTCACACTTCATTTCGTTTTGTTACATTGTATTTATGTAAGTAAGTAAAGTCTGTCCGAGCCTAAGTGACCCATAGAGCCGGAGCTTATCCCGGTTTCCGTAGCATTAAGCGACTAGGAATATTGCTACTCCCCCCTGGATGGGATGCTAGTCCATCGCAGGGTTGCACCCCAGCAGTAAGTTCGCCGGTACCCATTTATACAACTGGGTGGAGAGAGGCATTGAGAGTAAAGTGTCTTGCCCAAGAACACAACGCGGCGCCCCGGCCAGGCCAGGCCTCGAACCCGGGCCTTTTGACTCGGAGTCGAGCGCGCTAACCATTAGGCCACTGCGTCTCCACAATTGTATTTATGTAACCGAGAGAAATTCTGAAATGTTGCCTATAAAACCCCCCTTAGACTACTAGCCTGAGAAAGAGAAGTGGGTCACTTAGAGAAAAGAAATTAGGGAGCAACGTCACAGACAATGCATCTTGAAGTATTTGGCAAGTTTTTGTTTTCAAGTTTGTCATTCGTAATCCTTCTTTTAAAATCTTTGTCAGTTGAAACCATCCTTGTTTATTTTGGCGTTTTTATTACTCCGTTGTTTTTCTATGCTTAAAAACTATTCTTTTGAGGTTTCCTTAAATTTGAAAGTAACCAGAAAAATAACTTTAAATATCGTGACATTGCTCCTTTAAAAACCCAAGACATGAAAATCATTTCACTATCAGTTCGTACCAGCTGAGTCACTTGGCTAGGGCCATCTCAGTTAGCACCCTCTGGCAACAGGTCGTGGTAATTTAAATACGAGAATTTGCGGTACTGGAGATATACTAACGTGTTACAATGATGTGAGTAACCTGCGTAGCTCTCACATTGATTGTAACAAACCTACTCGGTTAATCAAACAACAGCATGCTGGAGCTGTTTCGTTTGATTTCTTTGGTTAAAATCTTTTAACCAAATCTTATAACGTTCAGTTTTCGCTTCGTAATTATTTCCTATATCCTGTCGATTCTGGTTAGAAAAAGCAAATGAAACTTGTATGGAAACACGGAAAAGCCCTGGGAACGAGGTTGCCACGCAATACAGGAACATAGGTCCGCAACAAGTACAAAAAAAGGATAACTCCATCATCAAAGGTCCGCCTAAAACAGGCAGAGATCTTAATAATTACTGTTTGAATAAAACTCAACCAACCGGCAGCGATATCGACCCCGTATCACATTACCCCCCCCCCCCCTCCTTTAAACCCCCCTAGAAAATTCTTTTGTAAGTCTTATTTGTTTGTTTGTTTGATGTTAACTCAGCTCCAGTCCAAGGCCACTGGGGGAGGTGGGGACCGTGGAGTAAATGTTCTCGAACATGTGGCCAGGGCTACAGCCAAAGATCTCGGCAATGTGATGATCCCAAACCTCTTTATGGTGGAAAGTTTTGTCGGGGAGCATTCGTTGAAGTTAAGCCTTGTCAGTTAAAGAGAACATGTAAGTACTCACATGTTAATTATATTTCGACAGGATTTGCATTCAGGCCTTGTAGTATTTTTTTTTCAAGGGACTGTGTCACGGACTTCAGCCAAATCTAGGCATGGAAAATGACCATCAAATTCGGTGAAATAAAAAAATAACCTCTTAAAACAGTGGAGGGACATTTCAATAACACACCAAATACAAAAGAAGGTACGTATGGCCAAAGGTGACGAAGGTTGAAACTAATTTTAAAAAGAAACCGGTTTTTTTTGTTGGGCTGAACAGTTTTCAAAGTTAATCTTGTTTGCTTGTAACTTTAAATTATAACGCCCGGGATACACATTTGGTTCTAATGAAGCTATGGTTTTGTCATTTAGATCCACGAAAGTAATTTCTTTGCAAACATTAAGTTTCATTGCCAGTATTTTGCAAAACTTAATAAAACAAACTTAACTCAGCCGTGACAGAGTCCCTTAAACATCCGGAGCATGGGTGGTTAGGGTTACCCAACCCCATAAATCTTTATCCAGTGAATAATTGCGAACCAAACGTACAACAATACCGTATTTATTCGATTAAGCGCCCACCTCGAATAAGCGCCCACCCTATAGGCAGGAAAAGTTAATAAGCGCCCAGCCTCGAATAAGCGCCCACCCCCTATACCCCTTCAAAAAATACTGAAGTGCACAAGAGGAGTACTTTAATTAATATTGAAATTGAGATTGAAATTGACAAAGTACTACTAAGAAACTTCCACGAAGACCGAATTTTCTTAGTATTTTACAGAAACTTTCAATGAACAGTTAAAATTCTGCTTTGGCACATCTTCACGTTTTATTATTATTCATTGTTTTGTTGTAAAATAAACTTACTACTTGCGAGAAATGGTGAAAATTTAATAAGCGCCCAGCCTTGAATAAGCGCCCACCTCGAATAAGCGCCCACTCTCAAGGTCCAAAAATTTAATTGGCGCTCAGGGCGCTAAATCGAATAAATATGGTATCCACTGGATAGCGATTCAAACTTTGAACCACCTGGGCCAGAACGTCTGCCAGTAAGAAACATTCATTTAACAGAAAAATAGACACGTTATGGTTTTTACATGACGTGTTCTTTTACCTGGTTAGAAAGAAACGTCGAAAATTTTCTGATCAACCCGCATTTATTATTGACAACGAAAAAAAGCTGATCGTGAAAAAAAGATCAATGATCGGTTCTTTCCGAAATGGTAGACTATTCTTTGTTAAAGCGCTTGTTGCAATTTAGAGACGAGAAAAATTGTTATGCATTAGGCCTCGTTCATATTGCAGACATGAAACTGTTGTTGCATGATATTTTTCTCCCCTAGGTGGATGGTGATGACACTATTACTATGGTTACCAAGTAAACAAGTTGCCAGCAGTTGACCTTCGACCACTCAAATGCTGAGAATTGCCTCTCTTACAGAAAATTTTTATCCCGAAAACGGGAAAAGAAGGAATAATATTACAGAGAAACAATATCGTTCTTATTTAGCGAAAAATAGAAGTTCGTCCAATCACAATTGAGAAAGCATTTTGCTAATGAGTAACGCACCAAGAATGCAGTGACCAGGTAATTTTAAAAAAATAAAATGATCATATTATATCATTTTTTTTATAATTTTACTTACAATGTCTGGAATCTTCCCGCCGTTCTGCGGCTTAAGAAAAAGTATGTTTGTCTGTGCAAGTTATTGTTATGGAAACTGTGCGCTTTTAATAAAAAAGGTTTTGAAATCTTTAGCTTCAACGATATTCTTTGGTGAATTGTTCCTTGGATCAATATTACCCTGAATTTATTCAAGATTGTTGATGATGAGCGATTAATACCTTACGTCATGACAAAAACGATTATCTCACAAATGATGAAAATCACTGACTTGCAAATGTAAAATATACTGAAGGATCTAGTCCATTTAGTCGGTTTATTGTCTTATAACACTTAGTAAATTAAGAGAATGTAAGGGGTATCAAATGGTCTTTGCGAGCATTTGCGAGCATGCGAGCACAGCGTTTTTCTTTGCGAGCACGAGCATTGACAAAAATTAGCCTTGCGAGCAACGAGCACTTTTCAAAAACCTACCTTCACTAAAAACCGAGCATGCGAGCACTTGTAAAATTGTGCGAGCACGAGCAAACGAGCACCCACTAAAATTTTGCGACTGAGCATTTGCGAGCATTGCGAGCACTGCGACATTTTGAGGGACCATTCATGACCCCTAATGTAATCTCGTACCTAGATGTCTACTTACCACGGTAGCACACATCTGGGTCAAGTGCGTTCAGTTCGCCAATCTGATTGGTTGATGAACAGCTTTAGTATTTGCGCGCGGAAGATGCAAACTTTGTTTCGCACGCGGGCACCGTTAGCTAGTTAGAAAATATTTGGATATATAAACTGAAGGCTTTTTTAAAAACGCGTTCGTGTTTTGAACGTTACTAATGTGAATAAGCTACAGATACAGTTTGTAGTTCAAGCTTGTTTGTACAAAATGTTTTAAAATGACAATATTCGTGGGTAAAAAGTTGGGTGAAAAACACTTCCGAATGTTTCCCCAATCGTTGTTGCAAGTTGTCCCGTGTAACATCCCCCTTTACCCGATCATAGACCAACGATCGCCTCCGAACGTTTTCCCAACATTTACCCATCATAGACAAGCGAGCACTTCTCGTGTGAGGCCTATTTGCGAGGTACAGTGGAACCCCGATATAACGACCTTCGATATAACAATATTTCCGGTATAACGATGAATATTCTCTGTCCCGGCAAAAGTTATAACAGTAAAATGTATGGGACAAAACCCCGATATAACGATCTTCAATATAACAACATTCCCGATATAACGATGAATATTCTATGTCCCGGCAAAAGTTACAGTAAAATGTATGGGACAGAACCTCGATATAACGATCATCGATATAACGATATTCCCGATATAACGATGAGAATTTAGCGGGCCGAACGTAAAATCTTCCCCGATATAACGATATTATCAGTAAACAGTCACAATTTAAGCAAAATATTGAACTTAATCCAATAACATAACAGTAATCGAGTAATCTCTAACGTTTCTGACAACACATTTGTACGATGATATACGAAAATGATACTGTATTCTAATTCTCTTTGTCCAGTAAAAAAAGTACACGTTAGGTTTACCCCGATATAACGATATTTTCGGTTATTTTACGGGCATATCGTTATATTGGGAGTTGCGATACAACGATCCCTCGATATAACGATAAAATTTTGCAGCTCCCTTGGCATATCGTTATATCGGGGTTCCACTGTAAATATCCAAAGCGACGCCGCCACGTCGACCCTTGGTCGGGTAAGGAAGTGATCTGACCTATAGGATCTACAGGTTTACCTGTATCATTGACGATTTTCGAGGTTTCCGAAGATATTCCGGCCGAAATCCTTAAAAAGTACGGATTTTCAAGTGGGTTAGTCATTTGCAAGAAGAGTGCGAAAACGCGCGTTTGAAGATTGCGAACGATCATAGAAGAACGGAAACTTCCGAACGTTTCCTGAACAAGATCCGATCACTTTGGCGATCATAGACGAATGATCGAGCACTTCCGAACATTGCCTGATGATAGACAAAAGAACACTTACGAACTTTACCCGAACACTACCCGATCACTTTCAAGATCATAGAGACGAATGATCAAACACTTCCGAGCATTTCCCGATGAAAGAACACTTCCGAACATTTCCCGAACACTACCAGAAGTCAAAATCTCCTTCGAAATCGTCACAATACAATCAAGCACCCGCTGCCACCTGAAAAAAAGCAGATGCTTTTAAAAAGTTACCGCCTTCAAGGTGAGTGCCATTTTCAAAATTGTTTTCTCAAGGTTAATTGGTAGCACGTAGAGAGCCAATTAACGATCTAAATTGATTCTCAGATTTCAACGGTGAGTGGTTTTTTAAATTCTGATTTTTTCCACCTTGCATGCCGTTTGATTTGTTTTATCAATTTTGCCATAAGCGTGAAATATGCCGCCCTGCTTACATCAACGCGAATTGTAATCGTGAACTATTTTGATGAGATATTTATCGCATTTTCTTTGCTTATTTCCCAATATAACCATAATATTGTTTTCATCAAACGACGAGAGAGCGCTCGTCATGTTATGTCCTGCATGGTTGTTTATTTCGACTCAACAATTCTCATTACTACCCCGTAAACCTTCTTAGTTCTTATTAACCGAGCAGGAGGTCTGAGTACAGACGAAACGCAGTGAGGTCTGTTCTCACGACCGATTTTTTTTTTTTTTTTTGTTGACAGGCTGAGTTAAGTTATAGAACATTCATATTTGTGATTTTTTTTAACATTGTTTCCATATTTGGGGTGGATTTACTTGCAACATAAGCGTATAGCCGTCTCATTTGCCTTGGGAATTTTTTATTGTTTTTTAACTCGAACACAAAAAATTTCAACGGGCAAATACGACGGCTATGCCCACGCCCTTGTAGTTTAACTATAGAGTTGTGTGTTTTTCTTTAGAAAAAAATAAACCGTTAAAATTACATTTCATTGTTTAATTATACATAGCGTTGCAACTTCACCTAGGCCTACTCTTCAAAGAAGGCAGAGCAAAGACTGTGCCACAAGGAAAAAATGGCTTCAAATGAGAGCGCTGCTCTGGACAGCAAGGTTCTTTCCTGACGAGGCGTAAAGTTCCCGTGCTGATCAGTTTACAGATGTTGTTGATAATATTGCTTGTTTGGGTCGCGCTTTGCGTTTCTTACCCTTTCAATGGTGAGTTATTTATTTATTTATGCCGTTTTGGTTCACGATGGTCTCATTTCATGCAAGATTGGTTTTCCAGTTATGCACCTAGCAATGTTAAGCCGGGGGGGGGGGGGGGGGGGACTCGGGCCGGGCATATACAGGGGATTCGAGAGCAATTGTTTGCCCGTAGTAGGCACTTTTGACCATTTTAATGGATTTTCTTACAACATTTTATTGAAGTTTAATGACTCTTGAAATGCTCTGGGGTTAGGCATTTGAACAGAAAGTCTCAGCTATGTTCAAATGCCCGTCCCATGCCCGGCCTCTCTTCCTACGGCTTAACATTGATAAGTGCATTACCTTCGAAAGTGATTCAGTGTTGCATTGCTTGAGGTTTACCTGTCACCTGTTACCAATCTCTTCTGTTTCGCATAAGGCCTCTACAAAGTGCCTCCATTGCTTTCGATCTTCAGCTGCTCTTCGAACCTCAGTCCAAGATTTCAGCCCATTTCATTTCTTCTGCGCTTTACTTCTTCACTCATTAGCTCTTTCTATAAAAGGTCTTTGGTGCTGACACCATCTTGCCATTCACCCCGGAGAGTAGCGAAGTGCGGGAGTGACGTCACGACTAAGACAAGACTCAGACAAACAAACCGAAATTGCGGACGATTTTCCTAAAACACTTTCTAAAGCAGCCAGTGTTCCTAAAACACTTTCACAAAACGAAAACTTCGCCTAGATTCCTTTTATTTCTCTCAGAACACGCTGATTTTTTCTGAGCCTCGTGCGGGGTTATATTCATTTGCATTCTATTTTTAGACCTCGCGCGCTTCGCTATTGCTTGAGGTTTGTAGATTGATATTTGGTGTGTTACCCTTGGTTAGGTGTTTACAAACTTTTTGCCGATCATTCCTTTCGTGACAGATAACCCTAAAGGCCTGAAGGACAACACTATTCTGGATCGTATCGAAGAAGCTAACGAAGGTAAGGCTTTTTTCCTTCATGTGTTTGTAGCGCCTTGTATGGGATACTAATCTATCACAATTGGCCAGGCATTCAGCACTTTCGGAACTTCTCCCTGTTGGGAGGCGCGGTGGCCTAATGGTTAGCGCGCTCGCCTCCGAGTCGAACGGCCCGGGTTCAAGGCCTGGCCCGGGCGCTGCGTTGTGTTCTTGGGCAAGACACTTTACTCTCATTGTGCCTCTCTCCACCCAGGTGTGCAAATGGGTACCGGCGAATTTACTGCTGGGAGGTAACCCTGCGATAGACTAGCATCCCGTCCAGGGGGGAGTAGCAATACTCCTAGTCGCTTAATGCTACGGAAACCGGGATAAGCTCCGGCTGTATGAGTCTCATGGCCGGACACAGACTTTCCTTTTTTTTACCCTGTTTCCGTAGCATGCTACTCACCCCTGGATGGAAGGCTACAATGTACGTCACAATTCTTGGGGCACTTGCCAAAAACAGGGGGAAAACTAGCAATTACCCCAAACCCCATTACAATGTTGTGTACCTTGAAAAAACAATGCTCTCCATTGCCGTGTATTTTGCAACATTGGTTTTGGGGAAAGGGGTTTTTTCCATTACTGAGAATTCGGATGTCACGTTACAGCTTTTGAATTGAGTGTCCCAAGGAATTATTGCTCGGATTGTAGTCCATCTGAGGTTGCTTTCCAGCATTCTGTCAGGTTGGGCTTATAATTCACCGATACCCATTTAAACTCCTGGTGCATGGAGAAGCAGTGTGACGTAAAGTGGTTTGTCCAAGAACACAACACGATGACCCCAGTGATTCGGAATCCAACGCGCAAACCGCCAGGAAACCGCGCCCTCCTAACAAAAAAACGTCAGCTTGATCATGTTGACTGACAAAGACGCGTATCAAATTTCATTCCTTTGTCTTTTCATTCTAGAGGACCACACGGAAAAGAAAATCAAGAATATTTTCGAAGCTGACATTCAGCTGACCAAAAGCGACAGGGAGGGAGTGGACACCAAAAGTGTTGACTCTAAAGATACAGCTGATGTTGATGTAGATAGCGTGGTCACAAAGCGAAAAGCTATAAGTTCACGACGACTTCTCTGGGTCACAAAAGAAGTTCCAGTTGAACTGGGGGTATCGGCAAGTAAGATGTCACGAAATGTTTTGACTCTTCAGGGGAAGGGGATGTTTTCTGAAATATTCAAGAATCATCACCAAATTCCATATCAGACATTATGTGTAGAGCGTTAAAAGGCCGATTTACATGGTACGATTTTGTCGCATGCGTCAAGCTTACGACACGCCTACAACAGTCGTAAGCGAGTTGTAGGTTTGATTTACACGACACAATTCGTGTCGTAGGCCTGTTGTAAGCATGTCGCATGCGACAAAATCGTACCGTGTAAATCGGTCAACTTGATCACTGACTTCGCTTAAAAAGGCTGTGATCGTTTGCACGAACAACTTTTCTTTTGGCTATGAGAACAAACAAATTCAGCAAAAAAGACTTCGGTTTATTGGAAGACTCTCAACTCCTTGAAAATGTGATGTACAAGGTCTTGAAATTTATTGTTTTCATTTTTAAAGTAGCTGTTTTATTTGGGTTGAAATCAGAGAATGAATTCGTATTGCATAATACAACAAATTTTTCACCACCGTCTCCTTAAAAAAATAAAGTTTTGTTGTCGAAAGTGCTTTAAAAACCCCATTAATGCAAAAGGACACGAAGTCTGTGAAGCCAGTATTCCCAAGTTGGTGATTCTCTTAGTTCTCAGCACCTGTCTATGTGACAATGTATTAGTACTGTATGGAGAAATTGGATGCATGATCAAACAAACACTTAAATTTGGTCTGTATTTTCGTACCACATAAAGAATATGCATGGAATAATATTCTAGCGGCTATAGATGAGATACAGAAGAAGTCATGTATTCGATTCAGAGAGTTGGAGACTGGTGATAAACACTGGATACGTTTTGTAAAGAAAACCGGGTAAGGACGCTGATGTATTCTTCTATTTATGTCGTAACGCCCAATGAAACTTACTTTGTTTTGGGAGCTGGAGGGAGGGCTCTTATCGGAGGGAGAGCGTTTACAGCTAATTCAAGAAATGTCAGAAAAAAGTACAAACGTGCACCCGACAAGACCGAATGGTGGCCTGGCTATTCACTTGAATTTTGTATTTTGGACTAGAGAAAATGTACAAGTTTGTATTTTTGCGCGTGAAGATTTTGTTTTTCCTCTCAGGAGACATTTGTCTGTAGCTTTACTTTTACTGTTGCATGTCTTAAGTGTGAAAATTCTTCTAAAATTCAGCGTAGCTAAAAGTACCAAGTTTCCACATGTCTGAAGAAAAAGAAAACGTGCTACTTCGCTTTTGTCATGCCGCATCTAAGTATTCAGCACGTGCAGTAGCTCCCTACTTCTTCCCATCATTCTACCTTTCGGTCTTTGGCGTGCATTTTTGTGCTTTTTTCTGACAACCTTTCTCGAATTAGCTGTATTTACACCTAATTGAAGAAACGTTGACAATGTGAAAAGGATAAACCATGAACGATATAACCTAATGGTATTCTGGGTAGACACCCTTGGTAAGCTTAGTAATTTTCTTTTGTTAATAATCAAAATATTTCCTTTCTTTGAGAGCCTTGGGAGCATGATTTATGTAACCTGTTTGATTATTATGTTTACTCTGCACAAATGACGACTATGTTTTTTCCGATTTTCCAGTAAAGTAACATTTGGATTGCATCGTTCATGGTTTATGCTTTTCATAAGTCAACGATTCTTCAATCAGGTGTATTTAATGATATGTACATCTGAAAGAGTGAAACGAAAGAGAACCAGAAACGGTTTTAAAGGATCCTTCGCAACCATGATACCTTGCGCGAGCGAATTTTGACGTCCGCCATTTTCTCTGCCATCTAAATTCGGACATTTCGCATGTTGAGAAGAAATCCTCGTCCATCCTTAAACATTTGCTTGACTGAGGTATCAACTGCCACAAATGCTCTTTAAAATTATCGGTGCTTATTTTTGACTAGTTATTTTATCTTTTTTTTGTTTGAAATGAAATTTAACTGGTTAAATTTGAAGGATCCAAGTCAGCCTGCGTCATTTTCGATGCCATCGTATTTATGAAAATTGTATGGCGAAGCGAAATCTTAATTCACTGCTTTTTGTTGTACTACTGGAAGTCTGTTTAATGACTTTTAGCAGTTTCACAGTGATCTCTTTTGTTAAGACACGCTCTGAGTAGATTATAATACCTAAACTCTCGTATGTAAACGAAAACAAGGCGTAGCTGAATAGGATCCTTTTACATCGACGTTACGTTTGAGTATAATTTGCCTTTGTGTTTAACATTCCGTGCTGCTTTGTAGGTGCTTTTCACCGGTTGGTCGGCAATACGACAAGCCAGGTATGCAGGAGTTATCAATAGGTGAAGGTTGTAACAGCAAAGGAATTATTATGCACGAACTGATGCACGCGCTCGGCTTCTGGCATGAACAATCAAGGACAGACAGAGATGACTACCTGGAAGTACTCTGGGAGAACGTCAAAAAGGGTACGTGACATTGGTTTAAATTGGTCACGTGGTACATCTGCACTGGAGTTTTATCACGTGCAACTGCTAGGGCCGATTCGGACGATACAACTTTTTCGCATGCAACTAGCTTACAACTATTAACGTTTCAACAATCCTAGCCCCACACAATGCCTAATAATTTAAGTCGTATGCGAGCAGGGATCGTCCAAAGTGTCGCATACGACAAGGTTGTACTGTTAAAAAAGCCCTCATGTGTAATATCTCTCTGTGTACCTGTGATACGATTACGCGCCGATATCGTCGTTAAAAAAAGAAACTGGTACAAAAGCTAAACTTGTTCGAGATTCTCCTTTGCGTGTAAAATATTACAGGCGCGCTTTCCGATAAGGTGATTCTATTTGTTGAGAGTTTGGCATTCTTTCTCAGCCAGAGACGTGATCCGTACACTACAGAAAGAGTCGCAAAACGATGACTAACAAAAAAATTTTCAAGAAGTCAGTGGAAGTTTCTTTGACGTTGTCCATTGTTTTTGTGTGCGTATACTTTTGCCCAGCGTAACGACTCTTGGTTTAGAACATAATTTCTGATGGGCGATTGGGCGATGCCCATATTCTCAATTGAGAAATCTTACCAGTTACGTACCTCTTGAAAAAAATGTGACACGGGTACAAAATATTACTCGTCACAGAATAGTGAAAGAAATTTTAGCTCTAATTTATGATCAAATAACATGTAGCCACCGTCACGCAAGTAACGATACTGTCACGCGCGCGTTACAAAAAAAATAAATCCAAAGCTTTTGAGTAAAAAAAATCAAGGATACTATAGGTTGTAGAAAACTACTAGATAGTCTACGTGTCCAAGTCTCAAGTCTGTACGGTATTCTGTACTCGAGTTGTTCGTTAAAATGTTCCACACAAATTTAGAGAGCACAGTATGAAAGCGCCATGTTGGAGCCCATGCGGAGGGGCACCAAGATGGCTGTTGGAAATCAATGAAAACATCTGGCATTCACTTCTGCTTTAAAAGTGGTCGGTTCACTTTCGTGAATACGTAAACATTGACATAAACACTTCTCGTAAAACCTTAATTGTTCAGATCGTTAAAAATCACAGGATGAGGCATTTTTTCAGCATACGTGACAGCCTTCAGGCGGCCAATCTGATGTTATGTGGCGCAATACTACAAAATTTCAAAATGTTATATCTTTAAGACGGTGCATGCTATCGAGCTGAAAACCTTCAATAACATATATATTAAGGACGTCCTTAAGGACTTCTGAGGATAAAAACTCAGGGGTCTTGCGATTCTGGATTTTACAATTTTGATGACGTCACGTGAAAACCAAGAATAGAAATCACTACACCGTACAAACGTGTACCGCTCATTAACTCCTACGGACTAAAGATCCTTAATCAGCTAGTCACGCAATTTTTCCTACGGTAGGGGCAGACGGGACATTGTTTTGATCAAATAACAAATTCTCAAAACTAACATGAAAAAAATATGACAAAAAGTAAGGAGAAATTACATTTCCAGCTTGGGACTAATCAAAATAACAACTGAATTTTTTCCATGTAGGAACAGAACATAATTTTAACCGCTACAAACCAGAACAGCAGGACTCAACAGGAGGCTCGTATGACTTCTCAAGTATCATGCATTATGGAAATTACGCGTTTTCCAAAAATGAGAAGCCGACCATGTTGTCTGTAAAGGATCCCATGCTTCAATTTGGACAAACTGAAAAACTGAGTTCCACGGATGTTCTACAACTTAACAGCGTCTACGACTGCGAATGTGAGTATCTGTCGATCTGACCGGAAAATTCCATAAATAAATAATTGGGAATTTACAGTGGCATCTTCCACACTTCTGATCCCACTGATTACAGATCAAATTGGAATTTAGTAGTATTAGTTTTTGTGGAGTGAGGAAAACAGGAGAACCCGGAGATAAACCCTCGGAGCAAGGACGATAACCAACAACGAACTCAACCCACATATGACGCCGGGTCTGGGAATCGAACCCGGGCCACTTTAGTGGGAGGCGAGCGCTCTCACCACTGTGCAATTCCAGCAACCACCTCATCCCTGCTCTTACGTCATCATACTGATGACGTAGCTCCACAGACATCCGTGAAGTGTCTCTGATTGGCTGCCGCTCGGTTTAAAATAGTGGAAGCTATTACAGAGTAAACTAGAGAAAAGGTGGTAAAGCCTTATGTTGAGCCAAGTGGCTCATCATGTCGGCTATGTTTCTTTAGCATCAAGCGACTGAAAGTATTTCCGCTCCCTCCTGGATGGAATGCTTCTCCATCGCAAGGTTACCCCAAGCAGTAAATTCGCTGGTACCCATTTATACATCTGGGTGGAGAGAAGCACTGTGAGAGAATAGTGTCTTGCCTAAGAACACAACACAGTGACCCCGGCCAGTGCTATAACCCGGACCGCTCGATCCAGAGTCCAGCGCGCTAACCATTAGGCCACCGCGCCTCCCGCGCCCTGCACAGAGATACAGTAATGAACAATTGCTTATAGTAAACCCTAGTGTGTTAGTACTTATGTTGGAGAATACGCTCTCTGATGTCTTTTTTTCCTAATAGCTGACAAAAGTCGCGGTTGGAGTTCATGGGGTAGCTGGAGTCCTTGTGACAAGAAATGTTCAAGGGAAAGAGAGAGATTTTGCTCCGCAAAGGACCTGAAAAAGTGTCCAGGAGCAAAGGAAAGTAATAGAGTTCAAGTACAAAAAGGAAAGTGCGGGTCCCACGAATGCTATAGTGAGTTGGGGAATGTTATTTGAGAGACATATTGATTAAAGGGACTGTGTCACGAATTTTAGCCAAATTAAGGCATGAGAAAATGACCATCAAGTTGAGGGAAATATAAAAATTACCTCCTAAAACAGTGAAGGGACATTTCGATAGCACAGTAAATACAAAAGAAGGTACGGATGGCCAGAAATGACGAAGATTGAAACGGATTGCGATATGGGTTTTTGAAAAATGGTCCGGCGGAACAGTTTTCAAAGTTAATCTCGTTTGCTTGTAACTTTAAATTTTATCGCCCAGGAGACAAAGTTGGATACAATGAAGCTATGGTTTTGTCATTTAGATACATAGAAGTAATTCCTTTGCAAACATTAGGATTTATAGCGAGTATTTGGCAAAACTAATAAAATAAACTTCAATCAGCCGTGACACAGTCCCTTTAATTTGTTATGAATTGGTGGTTTCCTTCAATGCTACAAAAACTGTTTGTTTGCTTGAAAAACGTCAGAAAACTATCAGATTGGAGTAGAAGCTCAGCCGTGTTCTTTTGAAAATCCGCGAATCTGATTGGTTCGCCCATTGTTTTTTATCAATCACGCCCGCGTTGCACTATAAAGATAAATACTGACCCTCTCTCTGCAATATATCGACGTTTGCAGCCATGAACCAAAACATCAGTGTGGAAGCTACTAAAATCTTTGATGTAATGCAGACAGAGAAAAATAGGGGGGTCAATAACTATAGAAGATAATTACTTCGGTTCACAGCATTATTGGGTATAGTGAAGGCAGCTTCGGCCAGCGGCTTTAGTATCTGTGACCTTCCGTTACTTTCTATTAAGGACAATTATTTGTAAATTTTTGGCTTAAAGTACATAATTGTAGGTTTTGGACTGGAATTCGTTAGAGTCTCAACTAAAACAATTAGACTACTCGCGCTCGTTTCCTATGAGCGATAGATAACTCGGACTTGGAGTCTAATTGATAAATAGAGCAGGGAGAAATCTTGATTATTACTGGTCGGATAAAACGCAATCAACTGGCAGCTCATCCTAGCATGTTTTCCCTTTTAACCCCCCCCCCCCCCCCCAACAAAAAAAGAGTAAATTTTGTTATAAATCTTGTTTGTTTGTTTGTTTGGTGTTCCTAGCTCCAGTTGAAGGCCACTGGGGGAGGTGGGGACCGTGGAGTAAATGTTCTCGAACATGTGGTCAGGGCTACAGCACAAGATCTCGGCAATGTGATGATCCGCGACCTGCTTATGGTGGAAAGTTTTGCAAAGGAACATTCGTCGAAGTTAAGCCTTGTCAGTTAAAGAAAACATGTAAGTGTTCACATCTTCATCCTATTTCAGGCCTTTAGGTAATTTCTCTCAACATCCAGCCGGAATGCTTTCTTGTAAGAAATATTGTTTTGGTAGAAAGATAGACAGGTTGTGATTTTGACATGACGTGTTCTTCTCTTTCTGGTAAGAAAGAAACGTCGAAAATTTTCGGACCACCCTGCGGTTTTTGTTCACAACTTAAAAGATAAGCGCTATCTCTTCTGACTGGTCGGCTGATTTCGAAAAAATAATAATCAAAGTTTATTGTAACCAGTTCTTCCCGAAATGACCGACACTTATTACTTAAGCGTTTTCTGTAATTTAGAGCAGAAGTTTTCTTGCATTTGGTTCCTTTCTTATAACAGAATTGTTGGTGCTGATGATATTTTTTTATTCCTTAGGTGGATGGTGATGTCACTGTTGCTATGGTTACCAAGAAAACAAGAGTCACCAACTGAAGTTTATAATCCCGAAAAGGGAAAAAGAAGGGACAATTACGGAGAAACAACATTGTTCTTATAATTCGAGAAAATAGTATTTCGTGATCAAAATGAAGAATGCATCCATAAACCAGCAATCAGGGCATTTTCAAAAAAGCAAAGAAGAAACGGATACTGACACTATTTTTTTATTATCTTAACCAAAAACACGTGAAATCTTCCGCCTTTCTGCGACTTAAGAAAAAGTTTGTTTGTTTCTACAAGTTATTGTTATGAAAACTGCGCACTTTTGGAGTTACAACTTCTGCTACAACAAGTTCCACAGTTTAATATAAAGTTGTTTGAAAAGCGGAGCAACAAACGTTTGAGAAAATAAATAAATTTAATATTTGTATTTGGGTCTGTTATCAATGCTTTCTTTCCTCCAGTGAACTTACACACGTACATTTGAAAGTGACAATCTGTCTCTCAGCGGACAAACAAACGAACGTTAAAAAACCGTCTATTGGTATCTAGATTTTGATGTGTATCATCGACGAGTTTTCGAGACTTTCGAAGACAATCCGACAATCAATAGACGAACGAACACTTCCGAATGTTTCCCGAGCATCATCGATAACTTTCGCGATCAAAGACGAACGAGCACTTCCGATCGCTTCCCCGAGAACCACCCGATGACTACACGAACCCCTAAAACACCTTCAAACGTTTTCGAACACTTCCCGATCGCCATCCTGCTCATAGACGAACTGAACTGAACTTTATTTGTCAGTCGAAAGAACTCTTTCCAACGTTTCCCGAACATTGCCCGATGAACCAGCACTTCAAAACGTTTCCCAAATACTCCCCGATCAATAGGCCAACGATCACTTCCTATAATAGACGAACACTTCCGAGCATTTCCCGAAAACTTCTAGTTGTCAAAATCGGCTTGCAAATCGTAAGAATACAATCCAATGACAGCACCACCCGTAACCACCTGAAAAAGCGGCAGATACTTTTGAGTGAACGGCGCCAAGTGGTGTGATTTTCCAAATTGTTTTCTTTAGAGAAAATAACCTCAAGGCTAATAGGTGACAGCACGAAAAGGCCAATTAACGAACAATATTTATTCTCAGATTTCAACGGTAAGTATTTTTAATTTTATTTTTTTCTATCACTTGGCGTGTGAAATATATCACCTTGCTAGTTACATTAACGCAAAATATATTGGTGAACTATTTTGTTGAGATATTTACCTTTATTTGTTTACTCATTGTTTCATTATGGAAAAAAATAATAATATTGTTTTTATATAATGTGTTGTACAAATATACAGCGGTAGACAAAGAGAATAACAGACCGCTTGAACTAAACAGCGAGAATAACGTATTTGATACACGTGTGGTTATTAACTTGGCATGAAGGCCGAAAGGTGATATATTTGGCTCTAGGTCATGACATGCGGACCGAGAGCAGCGATATCAGACCATAAAGTCTTTCTTGATGCTTTATCCTGCTTGTTTATTACGACTCAACACTTCTTACTACTACACCGTTAACATTCAACTCCATATTAACCTCTTTGTAATTTACAGCAATGGAAACCCCAATGACAAAATCTAGACTCACCCTTTTGTTTAAATTCTAATTAAATACCTGCCGAGCTCGGTTATTACATGTAAAGGCTGTGCAACGGCTAAGTTAAATTTATGTTATTAAATTTTGTCGAATATTCGCTATGAAACTAAATTTTTGCAAAAAACATTAATTCTTTGTTTCTAAATGACAAAACCATAGCTTCATTGCAGCCAAATTTGTCTCCCGGACGTAATAATTTAAATTAAAGTTACAAGCAGACAAGATTAACTTTGAAAACTGTTCCGCCGGACCATATTTCAAAAACCCATATCACAATCTTTTTTAATCTTCAGCACTTTTGGCCATCCGTACCTTCGATTCTTACAAGCAGACAAGATTAACTTTGAAAACTGTTCCGCCGGACCATATTTCAAAAACCCATATCACAATCTTTTTTAATCTTCAGCACTTTTGGCCATCCGTACCTTCGATTCTTTTGCATTTTGTGTGTTATTTGAATATTTCTTCACTGTTTAAAAAGGTTATTTTATATATGTATAGGTAATCACATGATTTCGAGTGCCATTTGGGATAAATCAGCACGAGTAAATTTTTCAAAGGCTAACCAAATAAACTTACTTTTCCGATTCGTTCTTAAACATAACGGAGTTGCCGGGCTTTGTAAAATCCAGATACCGCTAGGGAATTTAAAATCTCTCTCTCGTGCATTATCAGGTGCTTTTATCCTCATTCAGTTGTATTGGTATGGGCTGAAATGGCCAACTTCAATTTACGCTTGTAATCTTCCTTCTTTACGAGCCGTCGCGTAATTAAGAAAATCCACGATTGGTTGCTTTCAGCAGTTTCGTAAAGCCTCTCTTGTGCTGTACAAACGTCCAATTGCTAGTACTTTGGCTTATATACTTATAAATTTCGTTAAATCGGTCAAACTTTTCATGAATCGTTATGTTTTTGCTCGATATTTGCTCTCTCAAACACTCCGACATCGGCCGCCATTTTGTTTTGGCGCGCTTTCCGACTTTCCAGTCAACCAATTTAATTTCAACTTTCTGCACTCAATTTCAACTTTTTGTTCTCAATTTCAACTCTCTGCACTGTTTGGGATCATGAGCATGCAAAAATTTTTGTATGTATATTATTATTAAACGAATTTGATGGTCATTTCCTATGCCTAAGTTTGGCTAAAATCCGTGACACGTTACCTTTGATTTTCACTCCCTTCTTTCTGACTCTCATTTCTGATAAAAAACGGTTGATGTTGAATTTTCAAAAATCTTCCAGTTCTTTTCTATGTTATTTGGCATCATTTCGCAAAATGTTATTGATATACCCTGTAGCTGGATTCAGGCGACCCTGTTATATAAGTGGTTCTTTATTGTTTTGTTGACAGGCTGAGAAATTATAGCAGATTAATATTTGTAATTTGGTAATATTGTTTCCATATTTGTATTTCTAACTAGAGTTGTTTTGTGTGTGTGTGTTTTTTAGGAAAAAACTTTTGAATTTAAAATTCATAAAGAATTTTGCAAGGAAAAAAATGGTTTCATGATGAACGAAAGCGCTGCTGTGAAGTTCCCATGCTGATCAGTTTACAGATGTTGTTAGTTACATTCCTCGTTTGGGTCGCGCTTTGCGTGTCTCATCCACTGAATGGTGAGTTGTTTGTTTGTTTTATATTTTTATATTCTGTTCTATGCAATATTGTTTTTCCCGGTTTCTTACGAAAGTAATCTGGTTTTGCATTGCTTGAGGTTGCCATTCATTGTGCGTCATCTAGCCAATCACTCGAAATCACAGCGAAAATCAGTTTCGTATGCTCCACCAATAAGTTGCAAACCGAAAAATAATCATTCGAGTCGGGTAACATTTCCCGCGCTTTTCATCGGCTGCATGGTTTCTCGTGCTTGCCAACGATTTTTTGTCCTCAGCTGCATTCTGATTGGCTCATTTTGATGCGGGCTGATTGCAGTCCTATTTTCTCTCCAAGACGCACACGCAAAGGGATATTTTTGCATGGGAGCAAGGTTGCAGTTCTTACAAATCTTGGAAAAATTGATTTTTTTGACAAATTGAGAAATGGATTGTTTAGGCTCAGAAATTTCCTTTTTGACGATTGTAATCAGTAAGAAATTATACAACCAACAGATAAAACCCATCATCATCCTCCAGTGTTTGATGGAACAGATAAGACACTACCAGAGAACTCGGGTGAAGACCACTCAGTAACTGAACAAATTGAGGAGATCAACCAAGGTGAGATATTAAGATCAAATTAATGACCGATCTTTTATGACCTTAGCAGCTGACGGTCACATGGCACCAAAGCCGCCATGGTGGAGAGTAAGCTACGCACTGGAACTTCCAAAACTATTGAAAAGCAAACGTCAAGCTTGACCAGTTGAAGTCGCAGCTCGTAGCCTGCTCCCTAGCGTGGCGGATATTGTACCACATGGCCGTTTGTTACAAAGGGCCATTCCGGTCTCTGAGGAACTGGGCCAAACATTGTTTAGCAAAAAAATTGTTACCAAAAATTGTTACGGAACTGATCTCGCCATTAGACTGCTTGCAGTCTGTTTTTCTCTCGAAATGTAGTAAGGGAGACGAAGGAAGGATTGGGGCGAGACAAGAGTGCGCGCCCGATCGGATCGACCCCAAGCCCCTTTCATCCACCCGCCAGTTCAACCAGTTTGCTCGCGTTCCTGATATAACCGCACGCTCCGACCTTAAGAGACCCAAGAGAAAAGACAGACTACCAGTAGTCTATCTCGCCATCGGATTACGTAATAATTTTAGGACTACTCACTGGTGTTCGTGCTATTCTTTAATTGGATAGTAAAAATCGGGCACTTAACGAGTGTTCAACGAAGATTTTCCGGACACGGCGCTTGTTTCTTTGATTGCGGCGGTGTGGCCTAGTGGTTATAGCGCCTGTCACGTAACCCGGAGATCCCGGGTTCAAATCTTCCTCTCTGCCACTAGGTGGTCCCGAATTCAACTCCCCCGCGCTAAATAAAGTTATTTGTTTATTTACTTTATTCCAGATAGTGGTTATTTAGACAAACTGTTCGAATCAGACATTAAGCTTACTCCTCAAGACTACTCCCGAGTAGATACCAGTCCCACTGGAGATGCAGAAGGCGCGGATGTTCAAGTGGCGAGTATTGAGCGGGCAGAAAAAAGAAAAGCTGTACGCACGCGCAGAAAGATTTGGCCATCCAGGATCATTCCCGTGGTAAACTATGTGGGTGAGCGACATGCACATGTCTGTCATTAGGAAGTCGGTAGCCTGTATAGCAGGCGCCAGAGTAGTTTTTCGGCGCGCATTTGGGTAATGCGAAAGGCACCGTCTCTCGCCATTCGCGTTTTCCAAATGCGCGCCCAAAACTCCTCTGGCGCCTTGAAAACCGTCCCCAGGACAGAGCGAGTTGGAAATGCAGGATCAAACAAATACCTTCTACATAACAAATTCTCCTAAATTCACAATATATATAGAAAATTGATCAATGACTCCCCATCTCAAAAGGATTCGCCACTGCAAACTATTTTGTGAAGTGTCCGGAAATTTGTTTCGAATTGTAGGATATCCTTTACGCTTGGATAAGATTCCGCTTTCAAACAACAGAGGCGCGGCAGATGTACAAATGAGCACCGGCCACTTGACAAAATATTGTCAACCTCCCATAAGGACTTACAAGCCCTTATAATTTAATTTTTACCGTTCAAAGTTCGATACATAACCGGTATCCTGACGATTTATAAGTTTTTTGGAGCTTTACTAAAAAAGATCTAAGTGTTTGAAAATAGCTATATGCGGACTTGTCGGCGCCATTTGTCAAAGCACTTTGGTTACGTTCGCATGCGGAACATTTAAAACGTGAAAACACTCGTTTACCTGAGGAAATGGGAATGTTTTTTACTCAGCAATTATTTTATCTATCCTTGCCCATACTAGCACTTGAATGTGAACGTAATTCCCCGAAATGGAAGGAAAAGTTGCCTGAGACGTTTGACCTCGCCGGAGGTCAAACGCTTGATAAATCACTCAAATTATCTTCAAATTCAGAACTAATGAGTAATTTCGGTGGACGGTGTCTTTTTTTCCGACAGATGAGGCTCGTGCTAATGTTCTTGAAGCGATGAGGGAGATACAAAAAGTATCGTGTGTGCGATTCAAAGACAGAGAAGATGGCGACAAACACTGGGTAAAGATAATCAAGAAAAACGGGTGAGAGAAAACAAGTACTTTATGATAAATTTCTACACCCTGGGGCTCCCAAAAAAAATATACGTTGAAGCTCTTCCCGTGGTCAAAACTCTTATCTTTTCATACACCATTTTGAACGGAAAGTTATACCTAACCCCTTTTATACACTTTCGATAGAATATGGTATCCCTTTCCCATACCTTATTACATGAAATTTTATCGACACGTTAATTTCGCGAATTTCGCGATTCCAAAAAAATCAGAAATTAAAGTGACGCGAACAATAAGT